>NC_041392.1:655067939-655076269 GCF_002162155.2 Triticum dicoccoides
AGGGAGAGGGAGAGGGAAAGGGGGGGCCGCGCCCTCCCCTCCTAGTCCAACTAGGACTCCCTTGATGGGGGGAGTGCCACCTCTTGGGCTGCTGCCCTCTCTCTCCCCTCAGGCCCAATAAGGCCCATTACTTCCCCGGGGGGTTACGGTAACCCCTCCGGCACTCCGGTTTTCTCCGAAATCACCCGAAACGCTTCCGGTGTCCGAATATAGCCGTCCAATATATCAATATTTATGTCTCGACCATTTCGAGACTCCTCGTCATGTCCGTGATCACATCCGGGACTCCGAACTAACTTTGGTACATCAAAATGCATAAACTCATAATAACTGTCATCGTAACGTTAAGCGTGCGGACCCTACGGTTCGAGAACAATGCATACATGACTGAGACAAATCTCCGGTCAATAACCAATAGCGGGACCTAGATGCCCATATTGGCTCCTACATATTCTACGAAGATCTTTATCGGTCAGACCGCATAACAACATACGTTGTTCCCTTTGTCATCGGTATGTTACTTGCCCGAGATTCGATCGTCGGTATCCAATACCTAGTTCAATCTCGTTACCGGCAAGTCTCTTTACTCGTTCTGTAATACATCATCTCACAACTAACATATTAGTTGTAATGCTTGCAAGGCTTATGTGATGTGCATTACCGAGAGGGCCCAGAGATACCTCTCCGACAATCGGAGTGACAAATCCTAATCTCGAAATACGCCAACCCAACATCTACCTTTGGAGACACCTGTAGTACTCCTTTATAATCACCCAGTTACGTTGTGACATTTGGCAGCACACAAAGTGTTCCTCCGGAAAACGGGAGTTGCATAATCTCATAGTCATAGGAACATGTATAAGTTATGAAGAAAGCAATAGCAACATACTAAACGATCGGGTGCTAAGCTAATGGAATGGGTCATGTCAATCAGATGATTCATCTAATGATGTGATCCCATTAATCAAATAACAACTAATTTGTCTATGGTTAGGAAACATAACCATCTTTGGTTAATGAGCTAGTCAAGTAGAGGCATACTAGTGACACTCTGTTTGTCTATGTATTCACACATGTATTATGTTTCTGGTTAATACAATTCTAGCATGAATAATAAACATTTATCATGATATAAGGAAATAAATAATAACTTTATTATTGCCTCTAGGGCATATTTCCTTCACTTTTTGCAAAATTGCCATAGTTTCTTTCCTATCCGCCAGATATAAATCGGACGGCCTATATTGCAGGATGGCAGGCACACCATCATCACCAACTCTGTTTTTTATAAGAGTGTATTTTATGTATTTTATAAGAGTGTAGATGTAGAGTAGATAAAAGTCGACAGGTGGGCACGATGGTAGTGAGATAATGTGATGCAACACTAGAGGTGCCACATGGAGCGTTTAACTGGTCAACTAGTCATGTCATGAGCAAATACAGAGTTGTACGGTGAGCCCGTGACTATATAATAACCACTAAACGTAAATGGTGACCATAATGAGTGGATTCTGAAGTCCAATGTACGTATCGTGCTTTCGCTTCAAATACAATGATCGTCATTGCATATATCGCGAGAGAAAGATGAAACATGCATGAATTTTCTGGGGGCTTACTTTTAGAGGACCTGGAGATAGTTTTATGTGCATACGTGAAAGGGGCGTACAGGGGGGGGGGGGTATGCGATGGAGAGAGAGATGCTCTTCGTTTCTCTTTATTATGACTAACTTTGTATATAGTATAAAAATATACAAATTCATAGTGCGGAATAACTATCATTGTGGGCACCATGCAATGCAAATTAGCGTTCATACTCCTCCATATAACTTTGTAATGTTGTATATATGTAGAAACTCTAAAATAATTTTTTGGCCACACTTTATTCAACAGGAATGTTGTATGCGAAATAAACGTGAAGAGAGGGCTTTTTAGATCAACGGGTTACGTGATGTAACATGTGTGAATGTGTAGTTGATGCATTTGCCGGGGCCTAGAGAGGTATGTGTGTGTATTACGTATTCGAGAGAGGCATGGATAGAGGGGCTGACTGGGGGGGCGTGGGAGAGGTAGCACGAGAAATGAGAGTGGTCTAGAGAGAGAGACGAATATGACGTCACGACAAGAGATTCCATTCCCTTGAGTGTGTATATGCAAGGGGGAGGGAATAGAGGCACCAGGAGAAATTTTCTGTGTGTGTGGTGTTTGTGTTGGTATGTGTGGGTGTGAGAAGATAATGAGACGTGGGGGCAGAGGGTTTGTCACCGAATGAGGTCCGGTGGGTCGAGGTGAGGCCCTTCATTCGGTTCCGTCCTGCGACACATTGGTTGGACCGTGACGCATTTAGGAAGACCCATGGATGACTAGTCGTACAAGACAAATATAGCAGAATTGTGAAGGACTCTGTGTCCACTGACAAAGCCGGCTAGGATTTGTAACCCTAGGTTCTCAGACTAAGGTAACCCCTTTATCTCTGATATTACTATTCATCCAACCTAACTTTAAGGGGCATCCTATAGAATGCTCAGCTAGAATCATACTCATCGATTAGGAAGAGAGGTGTGAGACAATGCGTGAGAGACAGGCGTAAAGATAATGTGCGTACATGAGACATGTAGGCATGTCCATGTATATAGAAAGGGTCGATGAGGATTGTGCGTGTGTATGTTTGCGAGAGGAAGAGTGCTTGTGATAAAGGTTAGTGAAAACAATTGTAAATGGTTACGAGAGGGAGGGAGGGTTATATCTAGAGCATGTTTGCGAGAAAGACACCTCGGGAGAGAGTGTGTGAGCATGTGTCAGAGACCACCGATGGAGAGTGAAACTACACATAAAAGACTGCTCTACACATTGATTAAAGATATAAATTGTATCCAAATATTAGGATGGGATCATGATATTTGCAATTCGCGTAAGGATCGGTCATTGATCCATCAGACATCTAGATTCTATCGAATTTGAGCATGTATATGTTATTATTCGACACAATTGATCCACATAGTTAGTATTTTGAACTCCAGACAATGCATCGCTTTCGCAATCGAATATAAACGTGAGTATAGTTCATGTTGTGTGTGTAAAGCACATTATACATACGAAAGTTACACAATGGACATTATAAATAGCTACCTACAAACTAGCATCCATTTGAATTCAACTTAAGGTGGTTAAAAAACGAATTCAACATGAAGTCCATTCAATTATTTGAATTTGATATCATGGCATTTGTAAACCATACCTAAATTATGGGGGCACCAATCTTTGCTCTGATTTTGTACATAATAGCATATGTAGTCGTGTACAAAATAGATTCAAATTTAGCTCCTCCATTCCAAAATAATCGTAGTTATAGGATTTTCAAGTGTCAAAATTTCAAATTGAAGCGGATAATTTAATGAGGTTTTCAAACATACAAGGTCAAATATAACGTTAATCCTCATAGTTCAAGAGTACTCTAAACGTGAATGCTTGTGTTTCAAAATTTTGAACGAAGCGCCAAAAGAGCCTCTACTCGCCTGAAACCGCGTGAGACCAATGTTTGGTAGTACAAGGAAATTACTTTTCTAATAACTCCGACCCGTGAAACCTACCGGCCCGAGGTCCAAAGGTCTAAACCGGGGTAGGTTTGTAGCTTCATCTAGACAACACGCAACCGGATCCGAAAAACTTTCGTACACAATGGCCGCCTAAGCACACATGCGCGTGGCCGAAATCGCTCCAGCCCACTATTTGGGACACCTGGGATTACCATCCTACCCCCGACCCGTAGTAGGTACGAAATTTAAGAGGGGGGCAAAGTTTGTACTTTCCCCAAATTTCAAACAAGCGCGTCCCATCTTCTGTTAAAAAAAATCGAAAAACAAGCGCGTCCCAGACCAAAACATGGTTCCCTCCCTCCCCCCGCCCACCCGTCCTATTCCCCATTCATACTCCGTGGGCGCCAAAACTACCTCTCCACCAGCCACGAAACCCCGGCGTCCTCCGTCCGCCACCCCATCCCACCCATCAACCGCCACCCTCCTCCATCATGCCGGAGCCGATACCCCGATGTCGTCGTCCACCGCAACCTCAACCGCAACGCCCTCCACGGCTAGTAGTTGAAGCCGAGGCCGAGCCGTCCGTACCAGAGCCAGTTCAACCACGCCCTCCTGCGCCTCACCGCTGCCGCTCCAACTTCGCCACCCTCCACCGCACCGGAGCTGTTCCTGCTACGCCGTCTTTCGCCGCCTCGGATCTGCTTCCCCTCTGCCGACATACGGCCACGGCAACACAGTCAACAATTTGGCCATGGGTTCATCCAAGCCTGCACACTCCAGAACATCGGTTTCCTTGGTAAAAAGAAGAAGATCGCCGCGACATGTAGAGGTGACCACACCGGCAACCGAAAAAGGTACTCCTCTTCCCTTATTCATGCAAATCTTACGTCTCTGCTTGCACGGTATTCATCCCACAGAAGACACTAGTTGACCGCTTCTTCTTGATACTAGATGTTCCTAGTAACTCGCGATGCACAAGGTTTCTCCTCATATACTATTTCACCTTAGCTAGAGGTCTGTCACCCCCCTGAATTTCAATTTCTGGCTAGTTCCCAATTAACGGAAGCATTCCCCGGCGTAACAGGCGCTAGTACGCCTATTACGCCGGGGAAGCAGCACCTTGGTGTTTATCTTAGGGGCGTGTGCGGCCTAGAGCTACTGTCGCCCGATCCAGAGGTCGTCCGAGATTAAAGGGATGGCCTGGGGGCGCTACCAAGCAAGGCGGTGGTGTGAGGTCGATGGGAGGGCGGGGCGGTGGAGGAAGGGGTGTGGGCCGGTGGTCACTAGCGGGTCGAGAAAGATCATCAACAGTGACTGGCGGGAGGTAGACGAAGGCCATCTGCCCGTTCCATATAGATGGATGGTTCATTAAAAAAATCGACTGACCTATTTATTTCCAGTCGACTATTATCTTAGATATGACCACATGTGGTGGTGTGCTGGAGGAGTACCTGCATTTCCTGTGCTCATATATTACAAAATCATACGGAGTAGAATCTAATTTTGTTTGCCATGCAATGTTGTAGAGCTATCATATGTCTCCTGTCATTTATTTTTCATCCACCTGCTATATGCTACTTTTATAGTGCACTAGTTCTGCACACACTTCACCCTTAGTGCCGGTTCGAACGGCTATGCATTAATGCCGGTTCATGTTGAATCTTTAGTACCGGTTCGTGCCACGAACCGGTACTAAAGGGGTGATGGCAGGCTAGCGTCAGGCCGCTGCCCCACGATCACCTTTAGTACCGGTTCGTGTCACAAACCGGTACTAAAGGGCTAATCTTTAGTACCGGTTTGTGCCACGAACCGGTACTAAAGGGGTCTGACCTATAGTACCGGTTTGTGACACAAACCGGCACTATAGGGAAATTTTCAAACTCTACCCGCGCCGCCCCCCGTGTGTCGCCATCTCAGTTCTGAAAAAATCAAAATAAAATGATAAAAACTTCAAAAAAAATCCTTCGAGAGGTAGTTATATTACTACATCTACTAGTTAGGAAATTTTAAAACTTAGATTTGGACATGTTTTGCAAAAAGTGTAGGGAAAATGTAAAACGGCTATAACTTTTGCATACGATGTCGGAAAAAACATATAATATATCAAAAAATTCAGCACGAAAATCCGCATCCGATGAAGACGACCTACGGCCTGTTTGCAATTTTTTAGAATCCTCAAATTCCAAAACGAAAAAAAGATATGGTCAAATTTCAGTTTTTTTAAAAAAAATTGGTTAAATCTGGTCAAACTACTTATTCAAGAAGTATTAATGTTACTACATAATTATTCAAGAATATTAGTGTTACTAAATAATTATTTCAATTTTTTAAATTTTGGTTAAATCTGGTCAAACTATGGTCAAACTGTGGTCAAACTATGGTCAAACTTCTTCAAGAAATATTAGTGTTACTAAATAATTACTGTTTTTTAGAATAATAGTTTCAAACTCAAACGGTGAAACGTGTGACCTAATGCTCAAGCTAAACTGCTGAGGGTTAATAGGATTGACAGCTTACATTTGTCAGGAAAACAACAAGTGCAGACTTGGAATGTAGGGGGAATAGAACTCGGAAGTTAAGCGTGCTCAGGCTGGGGGAGTGAGAGGATGGGTGACCGGCTGGGAAGTCAGGCGATTTGGAATGAGTGATCCACACTTGAGCAGTTAAGAGAGGTGATTAGAGACTAAATCATCAAATAAGTCAGAAAAATTAAAAATAAAAAAATCATTTTTTTCCCAAAATTTTCAAAAAAAAATTCAAAAAAAAACCTTTAGTACCGGTTGGTAACACCAACCGGTACTAAAGGTCCCCCATACCAGGGCGCGAGCTCACGCCACATGGTGGCACTTTAGCGCCGGTTCGTGCCGAACCGGTACTGAAGGGGGGGGGGCTTTAGTGCCCACCCTTTAGTGCCGGTTATGGAACCGGCACTAAAGGCCCTTACGAACCGGCGCTAAAGCTCCGTTTTCTACTAGTGAAGATGAGGGAGAAGCGGATTCAACAACGAGTGAAATGATGGTTGCTTCGTCCCTCCAACTTAATTGCGGGAAAGGTGCAGCTTTGTGATTTGACGCCTCATTGCTCATTACTACGCCGGCGCCATGACTGGGGTGCTTCACCCCGGCTGCTCCACACTGTATTCTGGTATGGCACGTGGACCCGGTAGCTTGATGTCCCACATGTCGGTGAAAGGGACTAGAACATTTATGAAAGCGAGTGCTCCGCTCTTACGACGGAGGAGTAGACGACACGACGGCCTAGTGAACTGTCACTTGTACTGTATAGTACTATAGTTTTGCTGTTTCGCACGATCCATCGATACAAACCCGATTAAACAGGAAAGGGCACGATTTTCCCCGCGCGGTAGATGATACTGGCCATGCATTTCAAAGGCAATTTTAATGTATGCAAACTGAATAATTATAAGTAACAATATGATATCTAGTAAAACTAAAAACACATATGATTTATTGTGTTAGATTGTAGTAGTAGTGCCGTATTGCATAGTTGTTAGATGTAACATGCGAGAACGTGTAGAGATGTAGTTTTGGAGGGCCTACAAAGAGAAAAGCGTAATACGGTCATCGAACTTCAGAATAAGCTGATTACGGTCACTATATACGTTTTGCGGTGATTATACGGTCACTTGCTCACAGTTTAGCATCGGATTGCACTCTGTTGACCGGCCAAATAGTCTGTGTGGCGCCATCTTGACTAGTTAAATTGACCATGTTCCTTGTGGGTCCCACCTGTCAGTTTGCATAGGCAAAAGGTCAGATAAACACAAATGTACGCAGGCACGACAAGGCTCCAACCCGTGCGCAGGAATCACCTGGTTGTGTATGTGTCTGTCAGGGCCTGATGTGTGCGCATGCACATGTAGGTTGAGCACTTGAGCATGAGAGTGTGTATTGGTCGTGTGGTGTACTGGTGTGTGCATGCATGTGTGCGTGCGTGCGTGTGAGTGTTGCGTGCGTGCGTGGCCGCGTGTGTACGTGTGAGTGTTGCGTGCATGCGTGGGTGCATGTGTTACGTGGATGCAGTTCGTGTGCATGCATGCATGTGTGTATAATCACCACACCAGCTCCTGTGTGTTAAACCAGACGGCTCAGCATACCAGTACAAGGCCACCTTGTCCGCTGTGCCCCTGGTCATGACTTCGAACCACCGTCCAAATATTTTTTTGTCGTTTGTTTTCATTCTTACTAGCAAGATGCCCGTGCGTTGCACGTAACATCAAGATGCATTTGTACGACTTGTTTATCTTGTGAGAGAAAAGGATGAATGAGGGAAGGCCTTATTTTCAAATGTGGAGAGGTGTGTGGGTACCTTTTTGCAAAATTGCCATAGTTTCTTTCCTATCCGTCAGATATGAATCGGACGGCCTATATTGCAGGATGGCAGGCATACCATCATCACCAACTCTGTTTTTTATAAGAGTGTATTTTATGTATTTTATAAGAGTGTAGATGTAGAGTAGATAAAAGTCGACAGGTGGGCACGATGGTAGTGAGATAATGTGATGCAACACTAGAGGTGCCACATGGTGCGTTTAACTGGTCAACTAGTCATGTCATGAGCAAATACAGAGTTGTACGGTGAGCCCGTGACTGTATAATAACCACTAAACGTAAATGGTGACCGTAATGAGTGGATTCTGAAGTCCAATGTACGTATCGTGCTTTCGCTTCAAATACAATGATCGTCATTGCATATATCGCGAGAGAAAGATGGAACATGCATGAATTTTCTGGGGGCTTACTTTTAGAGGACCTGGAGATAGTTTTGTCTACATAC
>NC_041392.1:655076753-655077846 GCF_002162155.2 Triticum dicoccoides
GGGGGGGGGGCGTGGGAGAGGTAGCACGAGAAATGAGAGTGGTCTAGAGAGAGAGAGAGACGAATATGACGTCACGACAAGAGATTCCATTCCCTTGAGTGTGTATATGCAAGGGGGAGGGAATAGAGGCACCAGGAGAAATTGTCTATGTGTGTGGTGTTTGTGTTGGTATGTGTGGGTGTGAGAAGATAATGAGACGTGGGGGCAGAGGGTTTGTCACCGAGTGAGGTCCGGTGGGTCGAGGTGAGGCCCTTCGTTCGGTTCCATCCTGCGACACATTGGTTGGCCCGTGACACATTTAGGAAGACCCATGGATGACTAGTCGTACAAGACAAAGATAGCAGAATTGTGAAGGACTTTGTGTCCACTGACAAAGCCGTCTAGGATTTGTAACCCTAGGTTCTCGGACTAAGGTAACCCCTTTATCTCTGATATTACTATTCATCCAACCTTACTTTAAGGGGCATCCTACAGAATGCTCTGCTAGAATCATACTCATCGATTAGGAAGAGAGGTGTGAGACAATGGGTGAGAGACAGGCGTAAAGATAATGTGCGTACATGAGACATGTAGGCATGTCCATGTATATAGAAAGGGTCGATGAGGATTGTGCGTGTGTATGTTTGCGAGAGGAAGAGTGCTTGTGATAAAGGTTAGTGAAAACAATTGTAAATGGTTACGAGAGGGAGGGAGGGTTATATCTAGAGCATGTGTCACTACTGGAATCAGCTACTTTGCCATCTGCCAGCTCTTTGCCGTCTGCTAGCGGACGGCAAAGAAGCTCTTTGCCATCAGCTACCCGAAAGCAGACGGCAAAGAACTGGCTGATGACAAAGAAAGCCTTTGCCATCAGCCAGCTCTTTGCCGTCCGCTAGCTGACGGCAAAGAAGGAGGGGGGCCCACTGAGGAGCTGGTTAAAAAATACTTAACGTCTCCCCGCTTTGCCGTCCGCCGCAGATGGCAAATATGAAGAAAATCGGACGGCAAAGGAGGGCGGACGGCAAAGGCTACCCTAACTAACCTAACTAACGGCCGAGCCCCCTCCCCCGCCCGTTACTCATCTCTCTCCCTCGACCTCCTCCGCCCCCGCCCC
>NC_041392.1:655078704-655120720 GCF_002162155.2 Triticum dicoccoides
GTAGAAGAAGAAGAATAGAAGAAAAGAAAAGAAGTAAAAGAAGTAGAAAAAAGATGAAAGAAGAAGAAGAAGAAGAAGAAAGGAAAGAAGAAGAAGAAGAAGAAGAAGAAGAAAGGAAAGAAGAAGAAGGATAGAAGAAGAAGAAGAAAGGAAAGAAGAAGAAAAAAGAAGAAGAAGAGAAGGAAAGAAGAAGAAGGATAGAAGGAAACACCCCGACCACTGACTCTGACACCCCGATCCCGACACGACACCCCGACACCTGACCCCGACACCCTGACCCCGACACCCCAACCCCGACACCACACCCCGACACACAGACCACGACACCACACCCCGACACCCCGACCCCGACACGACACCCTAACCCCGAAACAGCACCCCGACACCGACATGACACCCTGACCCCCTAAACCTCCCGAAAAGGTGCTCTTTGGCCTTCCAGAGGCCGACGGGGTTATATATTTGTGAATTATTAGTTAGGTCATATATTTTTCGATTTTGTTACGAAAAACATCATATATAATTGTGTTGATCGGGTAGATTTAAATGTGCAGTTGTTTCATCGCTGCGAGGTTTGGTGTTCGACGACCGCCGTGCGTTTGACGAGCTCTGCCCCTTTGTTCGTGGGTGAGCACAAATGACATGTCCTTCTCCCCCATTAATTATTTGCACAAATGACATGAAATTTGGTAGCTAGCTATATATGTGTCTTGAATCATCAGTATGCGTAACCAATATGTGTCTCCCATTCGAAAGTGTCATAGTTATAAATATGCATGCATTTGCATATTTATAACCTTAATTCTTTCGAATTGTCCAACGCTATCCACGGACAGCCCGAGTATGTGTAGATTGGGTTCGTTTTCCCATATGCTTTGCTCCAGATCGGACGCATAAATTTCGTCAGTGCCTCCCCTGTTGTTCTCCGGGTACACATCCTCTCTGTTTATTGCAGAGACGTGTATTAGGAGAACAGCGGGGAGGTGCTGCCGAAATTTTGCGTCGGATCCGGAACATAGCATATGGGAAAATGAACCCAATCTACACATACTCGGGTGGGATTAGGACCTATCATTACCTATTAGAGTGTAGGTTGCATGGATGTAATAAAATTGACAAAGTAGATCAACTAATGAATATATACATGGTGAATTATATATATAATTGTTGTGTGTCCAGTAGCTCTGAAAGACAAGATGAGTGATCGTGCGTGGATGTATACCGGTCACACTGGTCAGAACAAATGGAGCGCTGAATGGTTCACAAAAACCAAGGGGTTTGTGCAAGCCACATTTGCAAATGGCCAGAGGAAAACTTGGTGCCCCTGTTTCCGATGCGGCAATTGGGAAAAGAGGACAGAGGCGGAAATATGTAAACACCTGCAGAAGAATGGTTTTACGCCCGATTATACGGTGTGGACATTTCATGGTGAGTCTGCACAACATGATCGAGCTAAGGTGGATCATCGTCGCACCGACGAGCATGGTACCGGGATGGAAAACGTGGTGCAAGACTATGATGATGCTCAGGATTCAGACGAGGAGATGGAGGAATCTGCAAAGGCCTTCAATGAAATGTTGGAGTCTTCAAAACGTCCGCTCCACGAGCACACTGAGCTTTGTCAGTTGGATGCCATCTCACAAGTAATGGTTTTGAAGGCTCAGTTCAACTTGGGCAGAGAATGCTATGACGCAATTACAACAGTATTTGGACGCTTTCTACCCAAAGGCCATGTAATGCCTGCAAACCTGTACCAGTCGGACAAAATCCTCCGTGCACTGAAGATGCCCTATGAGAAGATACATGCCTGTGAGAAAGGATGTGCCTTATTTAGGCTTGACTATGCGGACTTGAACTATTGTCCCATTTGCAAGTGTTCCAGGTATATTGTGGTAGACAACGGTATGGGTGAGAAGACACAGACCAAAATCCCTGTGAGTGTTCTTCGGTATATGCCAATTGTACCAAGACTTCAACGTCTTTTCATGGTCGAAGATACGGCCAGACAGATGACATGGCACAAAACAGGCAAAAGAACTGAACTAGATGCAGATGGGAAACTGATGATGGTACACACATCGGATGGTGTTGCGTGGAAAAGGTTTGATGAATTACATGCTGACAAAGTGGCAGATCTGAGGCGTCCTCGAGTCGGCATCAGCACGGATGGGTTCAGTGTGTTTGGTATGACGGCATCCCAATACAGTTGTTGGCCCGTATTTGTCTTTCCACTCAATCTCCCCCCGGACAAATTATGCAAAGAAAGAACATTTTCCTGACGTTGATAATTCCAGGGCCCAACTATCCGAGGAAAAATATGAATGTGTACATGCAGCCGCTTAAGGACGAATTGCAAGAAGCCTGGGATAATGGGTTCAAGACATACGACGCCTATAGCAAATGAAACTTCATAATGCGTGTCTGGTACATGTACTCGACGCATGACTTGCCGGCGTATGCGCTATTCATTGGCTGGTGTGTGCATGGAAGGTTCCCGTGCCCCACATGCAAGGGAGCTCTTGAGTTTCATTGGCTTCAGGTCGGTCGCAAGTTTTCTTGCTTCGACATGCATAGACAGTTATTGGATCCTCGCCATAAGTTCAGGAAAGACAAGAAGAACTTCATCAGGGGTAGAGTTGTCAAAAACTCTGCACCACCTGCATTGACAGACCAACAGACCCTGGATCAGTTAAACGCTCTCGAGCCAGATCCACAACGTCCAGGGTACTTCAAGGGGTATAATACTAAGCACGCGTGGACTCACAAAACATGCTTATGGGATCTGCCTTACTTCAAAGACCTCCTTTGCCCACACAACATCGACGTGATGCACACTGAGAAGAATATCGCCGAGGCACTTTTTGGTACATTGTTCGGCATAGATGGGAAGTCAAAGGATAATACTAAGGCTAGAGTCGATCTGGAGGCGCTATGTGATAGGCCGTTACAAAACATGAAAGAACCGAAAGGAAAGCAGAACTGGACGAAGCCAAAGGCATGGTTCAATCTTGGAAGGCCAGCTATGAGGGAAATTCTCTTGTGGGTGCAACAGCAGTTGATGTTCCCCAATGGGTATGTAGCGAATCTAAAGAGGGGAGCGAATCTTGATAAACTGAAGATATTTGGTCTCAAGAGTCATGATTGGCACATATGGATTGAGCGGGTAATGCCGGTGATGTTGCGTGGCTTCATCCCTGAGGATGAATGGCTAGTACTGGCAGAACTCAGCTATTTCTTCTGTGCTCTTTGTGCGAAAGAACTATCGCCTGGCGTGCTAGAAGAAATGGAAGAGTTGGCGTAGGAGTTGATCTCCAAGTTAGAGAAGATCTTTCCATCGGGCTTCTTTAATCCAATGCAGCATTTGATTTTGCCTCTCCCGACCGAGGCAAGATTGGGGGGGCCCGTGCAAAATCGTTGGTGCTACCCAACTGAGAGGATGCAGAAGACGCTTCGAGAAAAATTTAAAAATAAACGTAGAATTGAAGCATCGATGGCTGAGGCATTCATCACAGAGGAGGCGACAAACTTCGTAACAGCGCACTACGAAGCCAAAAATCGTCATTTGCATAATCCGAAGCCTCGGTACAATGCTGACGAGCCTAAAAAGGGTGGATCCAACCTCAGCCTATTCAAAGGGAATCTCGCACCAGCTAGTGTTTCACATCCAGTATCTTTGGATAATGAAGAATGGCGGACCATTTCGTTATATATCTTCAACAACCTGATAGAAGTGCGGCCGTACATCGAGTAAGTTCTCGGTACATTGTTTCGCAACTTCTATTTCCTTTGAACTACTCTTATTCCTGGATATGTCATACAGTCGATACGTCGCCATATTCTCGTATGGAGCGAAGATCCAAAAGGATTCCACCGAAGAGTATGAGCTTCTCGCAAAGCAAGGAGGTGGCTATCCCGGTTTCATCTCTTGGTTCAAACAAACGGTAATTTCTATTAGACAATTTCATTTCATTCGCTAATTTGTGCATAATGCAACAATCCTTTCATATTAAACTTGTAGGCTAATTCAGAGTCTATGGACGCCGAATTGAGACAAGTCGCTACTGGTTTTGACTATAAGGTCCGTTCATTTGACAAGTACGGGTATCGCTTTCGTACCTATGGCAAAGAGCTATCTATGGCCGACCGAAAGTCTACAAATTGTTGTGTATCTGCTATCGGCGAAGGAGGTACCGAGTATTATCGGAGAGTTGAAGCAATTTATGAACTTCTGTTCTATGGTGAAAACCCTCCGAATGTCGTAGTCTTCAAATGTTATTGGTTTCAGCCGAAGGAGACTAGAAGGACTCATGAACATATAAGGCTAGTTGAAATCAACCAAAGCACTCATTTAGATGTTCCTCATGTCTATATTATGGCTCAACAGGCGACCCAAGTATTCTATCTACCGTGGGCCTGCCAAACTAATCCAAATCTGAAAGGTTGGGATGTCGTTTATGAAGTGCCGCCACGTGCTAGACTTTCTCCCCCAAAGGAAGTGGATTACGAACCTCACATTAACCCAGACACATATGAAGGAGAATTCTTCCAAGAGACACGTCTTTCCAAAAAGCGTTTCAAGAACCGCTATACTTCACCCCAAAACTGGTGAAGGCGCGGAAAGTGGAGGACTTTAACCCGAGCCAGGGTCCCATTGATCCAGAGCTGGTGATGATATCTGGTGGCGGGAGGTCCCATGGCTCCATAGCCATTGGAGATGGACTTATCTGTTGTCCTAGCACTCTCCCGGAGATCGAGGCACGCCAGTCGAGATCCGCTCCTGAGATAAGGCCTCATGAACGGCCGGTGCAACTCGCCATCAAGGTTAGTGATACGTACTCAGTTATCTTTCTCCATTACATTGTGTGCGCTTCCATCAATGATTACAAATGGTCATGTGAGTGGCGTTGCAGGCTGCTATACAGAGTGAGAGAGATAGAATGGAGAAACTTCTGGCGGAGGCGGCGGAGAGGCAGCAGGAGTTGGAGGAGAGGACGACAAAGATGATGGAGGAGGAGAGGGCACGGAATGACATGCAGGCAAGGGCCATGTACGAGCTCCTTGTGGTAAGTTTCTTCTGCAGATTAGCCAAAACATTCATGTAGTGTTTGTCTCATTACTAACTAGTATGACTGAGTCGTCAAAACCAAATGTGCAGTCTGTGTGCGAGAAGACAGGTCAGACCGCTCCGCCGATGCCAGTGATTGCTCCTGGGACCACGGTGAGCTTTATTTGAATGGACATTACTTGCTAGTCTTAAAATTTGAGTGTCATCATGCTAACAAGACATTGGAAATGATCTTTGGTGCAGCGTAACTCCAGACAAGCATCGCACGATCCTTCTCCAGCTACCGACACGAGCCACCCCGCTCCTACACCTCCTGGATCTTGGTAAGTTTATCTAGTGTTTTGCTTAACACATGCATAAAGACCTAGACTTAGCTTTATTTCCTCCAATGCTTACCATATGACCTAGACTTAGCTTCTTCTCCTCCAAAATGACTTAATAAGCTTACTGACCTCCAAAACCATCCATTTTACCTAAGTTAGCTCTAAAACGATGTGTACTTAGCTTACTTATGTCAAAAATTGCATAATTAGCTTAGTTAGCTCATAGACGATCCATTTTACCTAAGTTAGCTCTAAAATGACCCATTTTACCTAGGTTAGCTTATAAATGATCCAGTTCATCCAAGTTAGCTCAAAAATGACCCATTTTACCTAGATTAGCTCCTAAATGATCCATTTTACCTACGTTAGCTTTAAAATAACCCATTTCACCTAGGTTAACTCCAAAATGACCCATCTTACCTAGGTTATCTCATAAACGATCCATTTCAACTAATTTAGCTCATAAACGATCCATTTCACCAAGTTAGGTAAAAAACAATCCATTTCACCTAAATTAGCTCTTAAATGATCCATTTCGCCTAAGTTAGCTCAAAAAGATCCATTTCAACTAAATTAGCTCATAAATGATCCATTTCACCTAAGTTAGCTCAAAAACGATCCATTTCAACTAAGTTAGCTCATAAATGATCCATTTAACCTAAGTTAGCTAAAAAACGATCCATTTCACCTTAGTTACCTCAAAAACGATCCATTTGACCTTATTTAGCTCATAAACGACCCATTTCAACTAAGTTAGCTCATAAATGATCCATTTCACCTTAGCTAGCTCATAAACGACCCATTTGAACTTAGTTAGCTCATATATGATCCATTTCACGTAAGTTAGCTCATAAATGACATACTCTTCTTGTTCTAGTCTTCTTCTTGTTCTACTCTTCTTGTTCTAGTCTTCTTCTTGTTCTACTCTTCTTCTTGTTCTACTCTTCTTGTTCTAACTTTCTTATTTTTCATTTTGCAGATTTCATTCACTTGACGAAAGCTTGCATAGATGGAGTGCTCCTTATCCCTTTCTCTGTTTCTTTTGTATCGTTGAACTATGCATGTATCGTTGGATGAAACTATTGTAATATATATGGTTGGATGCCTCTATGTTGAACTTGTTATGTATGATGGAACTATGCATGTAATATATATGGTTGGATGATGAAGTTATGTGTTGGATATCTTATATGTTTGCTCTGTAATGGCCTTTTGAAATATATCTATATATGTCATATATATTTGTGATGAAAATTGTTGGATTTAATAAAAAACAGATAAAAGAGCCAATATGCAGGCTCTTTGCCGTCTGCCACCGACGGCAACGGGCTCTTTGCCGTCTGCCGCGGACGGCAAAGAAGACACGTGGCATCCAGCTGTGCTTCCTGGGAGCTGACCCATTTGGTCAGTTTGCCTACAGTGGCAGACGGCAAAGAACCTGCACTTTGCCATCAGTGGCAGACGGCAAAGAACCTGCCATGTAGTGACGTGTAGATGACATCATACGGCGGATGGCAAAGACACTAGAAATTTTGCCGTCAGCGGCGGACGGCAAAGGCCTGCCGTTAACCACTTAACGGACTGACAGCGCAATTATTGCCGTCCACTCTCTTTGCCGTCCGCCGCAGACGGCAAAGGGCCTTTGCCGTCAGCCGCCAGGAAGTAGACGGCAAAGTAGCTGTTTACCGTAGCCTACTTTGCCGGAGCCTTTTGCCGTCCGCGGCTGAAGGCAAGGGCCTTTGCCGTCCGCCGTTCATGCCTTTGCCGTCCGCTGTGGCAGACGGCAAAATAGCTGATTCCTGTAGTGTGTGCGAGAAAGACACCTCGGGAGAGAGTGTGTGAGCATGTGTGAGAGACCACCGATGGAGAGTGAAACTACACATAAAAGACTGCTCTACACATTGATTAAAGATATAAATTGTATCCAAATATTAGGATGGGATCATGATATTTGCAATTCGCGTAAGGATCGGTCATTGATCCATCAGACATCTAGATTCTATCGAATTTGAGCATGTATATGTTATTATTCGACACAATTGATCCACATAGTTAGTATTTTGAACTCCAGACAATGCATCGCTTTCGCAATCGAATATAAACGTGAGTATAGTTCATGTTGTGTGTGTAAAGCACATTATACATACGAAAGTTACACAATGGACATTATAAATAGCTACCTACAAACTAGCATACATTTGAATTCAACTTAAGGTGGTTAAAAAAACGAATTCAACATGAAGTCCATTCAATTATTTGAATTTGATATCATGGCATTTGTAAACCATACCTAAATTATGGGGGCACCAATCTTTGCTCTGATTTTGTACATAATAGAATATGTGGTCTTGTACAAAATAGATTCAAATTTAGCTCCTCCATTCCAAAATAATCGTAGTTATAGGATTTTCAAGTGTCAAAATTTCAAAAAGAAGCGGATAATTTAATGAGGTTTTCAAACATACAAGGTCAAATATATAGTTGTCTATTTAGGTTAATCCGCATAGTTCAAGAGTACTCTAAACGTGAATGCTTGTGTTTCAAAATTTCGAACGAAGTGCCAAAAGAGCCTCTACTCGCCCGAAACCGCGTGAGACCAATGTTTGGTAGTACAAGGAAATTACTTTTCTAATAACTACGACCCGTGAAACCTACCGGCCCGACGTCCAAAGGTCTAAACCGGGGTAGGTTTGTAGCTTCATCTAGACACCACGCAACCGGATCCGAAAAACTTTCGTACACAATGGCTGCCTAAGCACACATGCGCGTGGCCGAAATCGCTCGCGCCCACTATTTGGGACACCTGGGATTACCATCCTACCCCCGACCCGTAGTAGGTACGAAATTTAAGAGGGGGGCAAAGTTTGTACTTTCCCCAAATTTCAAACAAGCGCATCCCATCTTCTGTTCAAAAAAGCGAAAAACAAGTGCGTCCCAGACCAAAACACGGTTCCCTCCCTCCCCCCGCCCACCCGTCCTATTCCCCATTCATACTCCGTGGGCGCCAAAACTACCTCTCCACCAGCCACGAAACCCCGGCGTCCTCCGTCCGCCACCCCATCCCACCCATCAACCGCCGCCCTCCTGTTGGGGAACGTAGTAATTTCAAAAAATTTCCTATGCACACGCAAGATCATGGTGATGCACAACAATGAGAGGGGAGAGTGTTGTCTACGTACCCACGCAGACTGACTGCGGAAGCGATCACACAACGTAGAGGAAGTAGTCGTACGTCTTCCCGATCCGGCCGATCCAAGCACCGTTACTCCGGCACCTCCGAGTTCTTAGCACACGTACAACTCGATGACGATCCCCGGGCTCCGATCCAGCAAAGCGTCGGGAAGAGTTCCGTCGGCACGACGGCGTGGTGACGATCTTGATGTTCTACCGTCGCAGGGCTTCGCCTAAGCACCGCTACAATATGATCGAGGTGGAATATGGTGGCAGGGGGCACCGCACACGGCTAAGGAACGATCTCAAGGATCAACTTGTGTGTCTAGAGGTGCCCCCTGCCCCTGTATATAAAGGATCAAGGGGGGAGAGGTGCGGCCAGCCTTGGGGCGCGCCAGGAGGAGTCCTACTCCCTGTGGGAGTAGGATCCCCCCCCCAATCCTAGTTGGAATAGGAATCCTCAAGGGGGGAAAGAGAGAGAGGGGGGCCGGCCACCTCTCCTAGTCCTAATAGGACTAGGGGAGGGGAGAGGTGCACGGCCACCTTGGGCTGCCCCTTTCTCCTTTCCACTAAGGCCCATGAAGGCCCATATGGCTCCCGGGGGGTTCCGGTAACCTCCCGGTACTTCGGTAAAATCCCGATTTCACCCGGAACACTTCCGATATCCAAATATAGGCTTCCAATATATTGATCTTTATGTCTCGACCATTTCGAGACTCCTCGTCATGTCCGTGATCACATCCGGGACTCCGAACTAACTTCGGTACATCAAAATGCATAAACTCATAATAACTGTCATTGTAACGTTAAGCGTGCGGACCCTACGGTTCGAGAACAATGTAGACATGACCGAGACACGTCTCCGGTCAATAACCAATAGCGGGACCTGGATGCCCATATTGGCTCCTACATATTCTACGAAGATCTTTATCGGTCAGACCGCATAACAACATACATTGTTCCCTTTGTCATCGGTATGTTACTTGCCCGAGATTCAATCGTCGGTATCCAATACCTAGTTCAATCTCGTTACCGGCAAGTCTCTTTACACATTCCGTAATACATCATCTCACAACTAACATATTAGTTGTAATGCTTGCAAGGCTTATGTGATGTGCATTACCGAGAGGGCCCAGAGATACCTCTCCGACAATCGGAGTGACAAATCCTAATCTCGAAATACGCCAACCCAACATCTACCATTGGAGACACCTGTAGAGCTCCTTTATAATCACCTAGTTATGTTGTGACGTTTGGTAGCACACAAAGTGTTCCTCCGGCAAACGGGAGTTGCATAATCTCATAGTCATAGGAACATGTCTAAGTCATGAAGAAAGCAGTAGCAACATACTAAACGATCGGGTGCTAAGCTAATGGAATGGGTCATGTCAATCATATCATTCAGCTAATGATGTGATCCCGTTAATCAAATAACAACTCTTTGTCCATGGTTAGGAAACATAACCATCTTTGATTAACGAGCTAGTCAAGTAGAGGCATACTAGTGACACTCTGTTTGTCCATGTATTCACACATGTATTATGTTTCCGGTTAATACAATTCTAGCATGAATAATAAACATTTATCATGAAATAAGGAAATAAATAATAACTTTATTATTGCCTCTAGGGCATATTTCCTTCAGTCTCCCACTTGCACTAGAGTCAATAATCTAGATCACATCACCATGTGATTAACATCGATAGTTCACATCATCATGTGATAAACACCCATAGTTCACATCACCATGTGACCAACACCCAAAGGGTTTACTAGATTCAGTAATCTAGTTCACATCGCTATGTGATTAACACCCAAGGAGTACTAAGGTATGATCATGTTTTGCTTGTGAGAGAATCTTAGTCAACGGGTCTGCCACATTCAGATCCGCATGTATTTTGCAAATTTCTATGTCAACAATGCTCTGCATGGAGCTACTCTAGCTAATTGCTCCCACTTTCAATATGTATCTAGACCGAGACTTAGAGTCATCTAGATTAGTGTCAAAACTTGCATCGGCGTAACCCTTTACAACGAACCTTTTTTTTCACTTCCATAATCGAGAAACATATCCTTATTCCACTAAGGATAATTTTGACCGCTGTCCAGTGATCTACTCCTAGATCACTATCGTACTCCCTTGCCAAACTCAGTGGTAGGTCATACAACAGATCTGGTATACATCATGGCATACTTTATAGAACCTATGACTGAGGCATAGGGAATGACTTTCATTCTCTTTCTATCTTCTGCCGTGGTCGGGCTTTGAGTCTTACTCAACTTCACACCTTGTAACACAGGCAAGAAACTTTTTCTTTGCCTGTTCCATTTTGAACTACTTCAAAATCTTGTCAAGGTATGTACTCATTGAAAAAACTTATCAAGTGTCTTGATCTATCTCTATAGATCTTGATACTCAATATGTAAGTAGCTTCACCGAGGTCTTTCTTTGAAAAACTCCTTTCAAACACTCCATTATGCTTTGCAGAATAATTCTACATTATTTCCGATCAACAATATGTCATTCACATATACTTATCAGAAATGTTGTAGTGCTCCCACTCAGTTTCTTGTAAATACAGGCTTCACCGCAAGTCTGTATAAAACTATATGCTTTGATCAACTTATCAAAGCGTATATTCCAACTCCGAGATTCTTGCACCAGTCCATAGATGGATCGCCGGAGGTTGCATTTTTAGTTAACACCTTTAGGATCGACAAAACCTTCTAGTTGCATCGTATACAACTCTTCTTTAGTAAATCCATTAAGGAATGCAGTTTTGTTTATCCATTTGCCAGATTTCATAAAATGCGGCAATTGCTAACATGATTCGGACAGACTTAAGCATAGATATGAGTGAGAAAATCTCATTGTAGTCAACACCTTGAACTTGTCGAAAAACCTTTTTGCGACAATTCTAGCTTTGTAGATAGTAACACTACTATCAGCGTCCGTCTTCCTCTTGAAGATCCATTTATTTTCAATTGCTTGCCGATCAGTGGGCAAGTCAACCAAAGTCCATACTTTGTTCTCATACATGGATCATATCTCAGATTTCATGGCCTCAAACCATTTCGCGGAATCTGGGCTCATCATCGCTTCCTCATAGTTCGCCAGTTCGTCATGGTCTAGTAACATGACTTCCAGAACAGGATTACCGTACCACTCTAGTGCGGATCTTACTCTGGTTTACCTACGAGATTTGGTAGTAACTTGATCTGAAGTTACATGATCATCATCATTAGCTTCCTCACTAATTGGTGTAGTAGTCACAGGAACAGATTTCTGTGATGAACTACTTTCCAATAAGGGAGCAGGTACAGTTACCTCATCAAGTTCTACTTTCCTCCCACTCACTTCTTTCGAGAGAAACTCCTTCTCTAGAAAAACTCCGAATTTAGCAAAAAAAGTCTTGCCTTCGGATTTGTGATAGAAGGTGCACCCAACAGTCTCCTTTGGGTATCGTATGAGGACATATTTCTCCGATTTGGGTTTGAGCTTATTAGGATGAAACTTTTTCATATAAGCATCACAACCCCAAACTTTAAGAAACGACAACTTTGGTTTCTTGCCAAACCACAGTTAAGATTGTGTCGTCTCAACGGACTTAGATGGTGCCCTATTTAACGTGAATGCAGCTGTCTCTAATGCATAACCCCAAAACGATAGTGGTAGATCGGTAAGAGACATCATAGATCGCACCATATCTAATAAAGTACGGTCATGATATTCGGACACACCATTATGCTGTGGTGTTCCAGGTGGCATGTGTTTGTGAAACTATTCTGCATTGTTTTAACTGAAGGCCAAACTCGTAACTCAAATATTTTACCTCTGCGATCATATCGTAGAAACTTTTATTTTCTTGTTACGATGATTCTCCACTTCACTCTGAAATTCTTTGAACTTTTCAAATGTTTCAGACTTGTGTTTTATCAAGTAGATATACTCATATCTGCTCAAATCATCTGTGAAGATCAGAAAATAATGATACCTGTCGCGAGCCTCAATATTCATCGGACCACATACATCAGTATGTATGATTTCCAACAAATCTGTTGCTCGTTCCATTGTTCCGGAGAACGGCGTTTTAGTCATCTTGCCCATAAGGCATGGTTCGCAAGCATCAAGTGATTCATAATCAAGTGATTCCAAAATCCCATCAGCATGGAGTTTCTTCATGCGCTTTACACCAATATGACTTAAACGGCAGTGCCACAAATAAGTTGCACTATCATTATTAACTTTGCATCTTTTGGCTTCAATATTATGAATATGTGTATCACTACGATCGAGATCCAACAAACCATTTTGTTGGTGTGTATGACCATAGAAGGTTTTATTCATGTAAACAGAACAACAATTGTTCTCTAACTTAAATGAATAACCGTATTGCAATAAACATGATCAAATCATATTCATGCTCAACGCAAACACCAAATAACACTTATTTAGGTTCAACACTAATTCCGGAAGTATAGGGAGTGTGCGATGATGATCATATCAATCTTGGAACTATTTCCAACACTCATCGTCACTTCACCCTTAGCTAGTTTCTGTTCATTCTGCAACTCCCGTTTTCGAGTTACTACTCTTAGCAACTGAACTAGTATCAAATACTGAGGGGTTGCTATAAACACTAGTAAAGTACACATCAATAATCATGTATATCAAATATACTTATGTTCACTTTGCCATCCTTCTTATCCGCCAATCACTTGGGGTAGTTCCGCTTCCAGCGATCAGTCCCTTTGCAGTAGAAGCACTTAGTCTCAGGCTTAGGTCCAGACTTGGGCTTCTTCACTTGAGTAGCAACTTGCTTGCCGTTATTCTTGAAGTTCCCCTTCTTCCTTTTGCCCTTTTCTTGAAACTAGTGGTCTTGTCTACCATCAACACTTGATGTTTTTCTTGATTTCTACCTTCGTTGATTTCAGCATCACGAAGAGCTTGGGAGTTGTTTCCGTTATCCCTTCCATATTATATTTCATCACGAAGTTCTACTAACTTGGTGATGGCGACTAGAGAATTTTGTCAATCACTATCTTATCTGGAAGATTAACTCCCACTTGATTCAATCGATTGTAGTACCCAGACAATCTGAGCACATGCTCACTAGTTGAGCGATTCTCCTCCATCTTTTAGCTATAGAACTTGTTGGGGACGTCATATCTCTCAACTCGGGTATTTGCTTGAAATATTAACTTCAACTCCTGGAACATCTCATATGGTCCATGACGTTCAAATCGTCTTTGAAGTCCCGATTCTAAGCCATTAAGCATGGTGCACTAAACTATCAAGTAGTCATCATATTGAGCTAGCCAAACGTTCATAACATCTGCATCTGCTCCTGCAATAGGTCCATCACCTAGCGGTGCATCAAGGACATAATTCTTCTGTGCAGCAATGAGGATAAACCTCAGATCTTGGATCCAATCTGCATCACTGGTACTAACATCTTTCAACACAATTTTCTCTAGGAACATATCAAAATAAACATATGAAAGCAACAACGCGAGCTATTGATCTACAACATAATTTGCAAAAATACTACCAGGACTAAGTTCATGATAAATTTAAGTTCAATTAATCAAATTACTTAAGAATTCCCACTTAGATAGACATCCCTCTAATCCTCTAAGTGATCACATGATCCAAATCAACTAAACCATAACCGATCATCACGTGAGATGGAGTAGTTTTCAGTGGTGAACATCATTATGTTGATCATATCTACTATATGATTCACGCTCGACCTTTCGGTCTCCGTGTTCCGAGGCTGTATCTACATATGCTAGGCTCGTCAAGTATAACCCGAGTATTCTGCGTGTGCAAAACTGGCTTGCACCCGTTGTAGATGGACGTAGAGCTTATCACACCCAATCATCACGTGGTGTCTGGGCACGACGAACTTTGGCAACGGTGCATACTCAGGGAGAACACTTCTTGATAATTTAGTGAGAGATCATCTTATAATGCTACCGTCAATCAAAGCAAGATAAGATGCATAAAAGATAAACATCACATGCAATCAATATAAGTGATATGATATGGCCACCATCATCTTGTGCCTGTGATCTACATCTCCGAAGCACCGTCATGATCACCATCGTCACCGGCGCGACACCTTGATCTCCATCGTAGCATCATTGTCGTCTCGCCAATCTTATGCTTCCACGACTATCGCTACCGCTTAGTGATAAAGTAAAGCATTACATCGCGATTGCATTGCATACAATAAAGCGACAACCATATGGCTCCTGCCAGTTGCCGATAACTCGGTTACAAAACATGATCATCTCATATAATAAAATTTAGCATCATGTCTTGACCATATCACATCACAACATGCCCTGCAAAAACAAGTTAGACGTCCTTTACTTTGTTCTTGCAAGTTTTACGTGGCTGCTACGGGCTTAAGTAAGAACCAATCTTACCTACGCATCAAAACCACAACGATAGTTTGTCAAATAGACTCCGTTTTAACCTTCGCAAGGACCGGGCGTAGCCACACTCGGTTCAACTAAAGTTGGAGAGACAGTCGCCCGCAAGCCACCTATGTGCAAAGCACGTCGGGGGAACCGGTCTCGCGTAAGCGTACGCGTAATGTTGGCCCGGGTCGTCTCGTCCAACAATACCGCTGAACCAAAGTATGACATGCTGGTAGGCAGTATGACTTATATCGCCCACAACTCACTTGTGTTCTACTCGTGCATATAACATCAAACCATAAAACCAGGCTCGGATGCCACTGTTGGGGAACGTAGTAATTTCAAAAAAATTCCTACGCACACGCAAGATCATGGTGATGCATAGCAACGAGAGGGGAGAGTGTTGTCTACGTACCCACGCAGAATGACTGCGGAAGCGATCACACAACGTATAGGAAGTAGTCGTACGTCTTCCCGATCCGACCGATCCAAGCACCGTTACTCCGGCACCTCCGAGTTCTTAGCACACGTACAGCTCGATGACGATCCCCGAGCTCCGATCCAGCAAAGCGTCGGGAAGAGTTCCGTCAGCACGACGGCGTGGTGACGATCTTGATGTTCTACCGTCGCAGGGCTTCGCCTAAGCACCGCTACAATATGATCGAGGTGGAATATGGTGGCAGGGGGCACCGCACACGGCTAAGGAACGATCTCAAGGATCAACTTGTGTGTCTAGAGGTGCCCCCTGCCCCTGTATATAAAGGAGCAAGGGGGGAGAGGTGCGGCCAGCCTTGGGGCATGCCAGGAGGAGTCCTACTCCCTCTGGGAGTAGAATTCCCCCCCCCCAATCCTAGTTGGAATAGGAATCCTCAAGGGGGGAAAGAGAGAGAGGGGGGCCGGCCACCTCTCCTAGTCCTAATAGGACTAGGGGAGGGGAGAGGCGCGCGGCCACCTTGGGCTGCCCCTTTCTCCTTTCCACTAAGGCCCATGAAGGCCCATATGGCTCCTGGGGGTTCCGGTAACCTCCCGGTACTCCGGTAAAATCCCGATTTCACCCGGAACACTTCCGATATCCAAATATAGGCTTCCAATATATCGATCTTTATGTCTCGACCATTTCGAGACTCCTCGTCATGTCCGTGATCACATCCGGGACTCCGAACAACCTTCGGTACATCAAAATGCATAAACTCATAATAACTGTCATCGTAACGTTAACGTGCGGACCCTACGGTTCGAGAACAATGTAGACATGACCGAGACACGTCTCCGGTCAATAACCAATAGCGGGACCTGGATGCCCATATTGGCTCCTACATATTCTACGAAGATCTTTATCGGTCAGACCGCATAACAACATACATTGTTCCCTTTGTCATCGGTATGTTACTTGCCCGAGATTCAATCGTCGGTATCCAATACCTAGTACAATGTCGTTACCGGCAAGTCTCTTTACTCGTTCCGTAATACATCATCTCACAACTAACATATTAGTTGTAATGCTTGCAAGGCTTATGTGATGTGCATTACCGAGAGGGCCCAGAGATACCTCTCCGACAATCGGAGTGACAAATCCTAATCTCGAAATACGCCAACCCAACATCTACCATTGGAGACACCTGTAGAGCTCCTTTATAATCACCTAGTTACGTTGTGACATTTGGTAGCACACAAAGTGTTCCTCCGGCAAACGTGAGTTGCATAATCTCATAGTCATAGGAACATGTATAAGTCATGAAGAAAGCAATAGCAACATACTAAACGATCGGGTGCTAAGCTAATGGAATGGGTCATGTCAATCAGATCATTCATCTAATGATGTGATCCCATTAATCAAATAACAACTCTTTGTCCATGGTTAGGAAACATAACCATCTTTGATTAACGAGCTAGTCAAGTAGAGGCATACTAGTGACACTCTGTTTGTCTATGTATTCACACATGTATTATGTTTCCGGTTAATACAATTCTATCATGAAATAAGGAAATAAATAATAACTTTATTATTGCCTCTAGGGCATATTTCCTTCACCTCCTCCATCATGCCAGAGCCGATACCCCGATGTCGTCGTCCACCACAACCTCAACCGCAACGCCCTCCACGGCTAGTAGTTGAAGCCGAGGCCGAGCCGTCCGTACCCGAGCCAGTTCAACCACGCCATCCTGCGCCTCACCGCTGCCGCTCCAACTTCGCCACCCTCCACCGCACCGGAGCTGTTCCTGCTACGCCGTCTTTCGCCGCCTCGGATCTGCTTCCCCTCTGCCGACATACGGCCATGACAACATAGTCACCAATTTGGCCATGGGTTCATCCAAGCCTGCACACTCCAGAACATCGGTTTCCCCGGTAAAAAGAAGAAGATAGCCGCGACATGTAGAGGTGACCACACCGGCAACTGAAAAAGGTACTCCTCTTCCCTTATTCATGCAAATCTTACGGCTCTGCTTGCACGGTATTCATCCCACATAAGACACTAGTTGACCGCTTCTTCTTGATACTAGATGTTCCTAGTAACTCGCGATGCACAAGGTTTCTCCTCATATACTATTTCACCTTAGCTAGAGGTCTGTCACCCCCCTGAATTTCAATTTCTGGCTAGTTGATTCCCAATTAACGGAAGCATTCCCCGGCGTAACAGGCGCTAGTACGCCTATTACGCCGGGGAAGCAGCGCCTTGGTGTTTATCTTAGGGGCGTGTGCGGCCTAGAGCTACTGTGGCCCGATCCGGAGGTCGGCCAAGATTAAAGGGATGGCCTGGGGGCGCTGCCAAGCAAGGCGGTGATGTGAGGTCGATGGGAGGGCGGGGCGGCGGAGGAAGGGGTGTCGGCCGGTGGTCGCTAGCGGTTCGAGAAAGATCATCAACACTGACTGGCGGGAGGTAGACGAAGGCCATCTGCCCGTTCCTTATAGATCGGACGGTTCATTAAAAAAATCGACTGACCTATTTATTTCCAGTCGACTGTTATCTTAGATATGACCACATGTGGTGGTGTGCTGGAGGAGTACCTGCATTTCCTGTGCTCATATATTACAAAATCATACGGAGTAGAATCTAATTTTGTTTGCCATGCAATGTTGTAGAGCTATCATATGTCTCCTATCATTTATTTTTCAGCCACCTCCTATCTGCTACTTTTACAGTGCACTAGTTCTGCACACACTTCACCCTTACTCTCACTATTGTGTTTTTATGCAAGGGTATTTCAGACCCTGCCTTGATAGAAGCAGAAAAGAATAGAGAGAAGTCGCTCCAGCATGGTACGCGGCTAGGCCAAAAACGTTTCAAGGCTTTAAAGGGTATAGTGTGAGCAAATGGAGACGAGGAACGTAGCTCTGGAGTTGATGATCTCGCTCGCCGTGAACCACCAATCCAGGTGCTTGCTTTAACTTCACGGTGTCATATGTGGTTGCACGTTGCATATGGTGTCTAGCTTGTATTCAAAAGGCCGAAGTCGGTAAGATAAGGAAAGATATTTTTTTACATGAACCACCATCCCGTGAGCACCAGAAGACAAATAGCTAGTCAGGGCACTGGTCGAGCCAGTGACAAGCCCAGCAAATATAGGCATCACCTGGAAGCCAACTAAAAAGTTGTGATGGTGGCGAAGCAGCCCGCCTCCCACCAGGCTCTCAGGTCCTAGATGATCATGCTCACCACTCCAGCCGGATGTCTAGCTAGTATTGCTTCCAATTTGGTTAAATTGCATCTGCTTAGCGTACACATTATACCTTTGAATATGACATGCCTTTCTGTTTTTGGTACATACTAGTACATCTGTGTATTAACCATGTTCTTACATCAAACTAATATTCTTGTGTATCCCTCATCAATCACTTCTGACGAGGCAGGCAGGCAAGGGGACTACTCCTCATTTAAAGAATGCAGCGTCAGCCTCCCGACATGATTCTCAAGAAACAGAAATGCTAGATGAAGATAGTGAACTCAGCTCTGTAGTTGATTACAACATTTCCCTTACATAGCATCGCAGGTGCTTGCTCTAACTTGGCAGCGTGATATGTGATTGCATGTTGCATATGGTGTCTAGATTGTAATTCTTCCAATCTGGTTAAACTGCATGTGCTAGTCTGCTTAGCTTACACATTATACCTGTTAATGTGACATGCCTTCCTGTATTTAGTACATAGTACATCTATCTATTAAGCATATCCTTACATAAAACTATTGTTTTTTTGTATCCCTCATCAATCAACATGACGAGACACCTTTAGTATAGGTAGTGCGATATTAGTTTCATCTTTCATATGATTTATAGCATGCGCTACTTCTAATTTGTTGAAATTCTGTTTATGATGGGACGCTTTTAACTTGACAGATTCATATTGCTTGAATCTTTCATGTGGTGTCTAGCTTGCATTGCTTCTTATTTGCTGGAATGGTTTCTGCTTAGTTTACACAAACAGTTGTGAACATGCCATGCCGTCCTGTTTTTCGTAAATATTCCATCCTGGTATCATGTGTTTGCCTTACATCAAAGTAGTGATTCTTAGTATCATGCATGAATGAGTTCTGAAGAGAGAATTTTATTGCTTTTTCTTGTCGGTTTTACTTGACAATTCAAAATCAATAAAGCGGAAGGAAGTTAGCAAGGCAGCGGATAAAGGTTCTCCTTCCGAACAGAGGGCCTCTACAGTTTCTACTCCTCCACACCCCCAAGATGATTTCCAAGACAACACATGCATAGACACTCAACAAAGCTGTGTTTATGATGAGCACGTCTCCCCAAGTGCAGCATCACCGGTGCTCCCTCTAACTTGGCACTGTTATATGTGGTTGCATGTTATGTGTGATGTCTAGCTTGTATTGCTTCTAATTTTGTTGAATTCCATCTGCTTACTTTACAAATTATACTTGAATAAGACACGTGTTCCTGTTTCTAGAACATACAATATCTGTCTATCACACCATGTTCTTACATCAAATTACTACTATTGTGTAACCTGCAACAATAACTTATCATAAGACACTTTTGACTTCGGAGTGTGATATAGGTTACATCTCACATTCTTTTCTAGCTTGTACTACTAATTTGTTGAAATGGCACTTATGACGAGACAGTTTTAACTTGGTAGAGTGATATTCGTTGCATCTTTTATATGGTGTCTAGCTTTCATTGCTTCTAATTTGTTGAAATGCCTTCTCCTTAGTTTACACATCATAAGATGTGAATGTGCAATGCTGTGAATATGCAATTGCACTAATGACGAGAGACCTCTAACATGGTAGTGTGATGTTGTTTGCATCTTGCATATGATTTATTTCTTGTACTGCTTCACATTTGTTTAAACGCCATTTATGATGAGACACTGTTAACTTGGCAGAGCGATATTTGTAGCATCTTTCATATGGTGTCTACCTTCCATTGCATTGCTTCTAATTTGGTGAAATGTCTTCTTCTTAGTTTACACATCATAGTTCTGGTTATCTCTTCCATCCTGTTTTTCATACATATTACATCCTCCTATCATGTGGTTGTCTATCATCAAAGTTCAGTTCGTCTGCATCACGCATCAATTTGTTCTGAAGAACTAAATTGTTATTCGTTTTTCTTGTCGGCTTGACTTAACATGGCACAGTGAGAGAGGAAGAAACATAGAATGGCAGGGAATGAGAAGTGGATGAACCCTGCAGATTCTGCTGGTACTGATGGTGTAATAGAAGGTCAAAGTCCAGCGGAAAATTCTACAAACATGGCATCCCATGCTACACGAGTTGCAAAAAAAGCCAAACACAAACAAATAGCTGCCACCAAACAAGCAGAGACAGCCCTAGTTCTTGCAACACCTACCATAGTACTACCAGCTTCACGACTTACTCGTGCGTCAACTGAGCTAGCAGCACGTTCCCAAGCTCCCTTGCCACCTGACACTACTTCCCAAGCACTCTTGACACAAGACGAGTTGGCAATATCAGATGAACCTTGTGAGCTTCAACAGCAAGAAGGTAGTTGCTGGAGTCAAGTTACAGTTGCATGCTTCTTTATATGTAGTCTCACAGTTTGATGTACACTAACACTTCCTATGTTTGTTGTTGGACTAGCACCTAGGCGCAAGAGGAAACAAACATCAGGGATAATGCTCTATAGGTTAACTAAATCTAGAGGAGGAAGAATGGAGATCCGTTTTGAGTCACGTTTAAAAAGGCCACGTGATGCTACAGAGTCAGCCAAGTTAGTATCAGAGGCAGCGGTTGCTGTTAGGTGTCATGTACGTATCCTCCCAACATGGATTCAGTACATGAATGACAAAGACGAAACCCAGTTCAACACCTTCCTCGACCATTTATATGTAAGTATGGTTATGTATGGAAACTAGTAATACCGTCTTGCTCTATGCAATACTTTCTAGGTTGCTGATAATGAGACTCCCATAATTTTCAACATATGAGCTTCAAGTTGGATAGCCAAGATGATGCAACTAGACAAGCTTGCACCCATGTTTTCAAGTCTGCTCTGTGACAGTATCGGTATAACTTGAGGAAAACTCACTTTGAAGGCAAGGCTAATAGTGAACTTGCCCAAACATCTCCAGTAGAAAATATATCTGATGAAGATTGGAGAGGCCTCGTTAAACACTGGTCTGATCCAAAGTATCAGGTACATTATATATATGTCATCAGATCACATGTTGAAGTCCAATTTACGCATGTGCCACACAAATCTTTCTTCATGTAGGTGAACTGTTCAAAGAACAAGGCCAACCGTATGAAAGTGAAATTCCAACAGACAATAGGATCTCGTAGCTATATTGCACACTGCAAGGCTCTTGTAATTAGCTGTTGTTTCACTCTTTTCGATGTACCATATTATTAGATCTATATTGACTTGTTCCAAATGCAAAGGAAAGCCCGCAAGGACCAAAAAGTACCTGAACCAAATGTTGTGGAAATCTTTAAGGACTGTCACAGCAGCAAGAAGAAGGGCATGACTACACCAGTCAAAGCCGCTGCTGTAAGTCCTTAATCCACATGCCTCTTAACTACTACTTACTCTGACTTGTGCCTTGAACTACATGGTTTGCAGCCAATGTATATTACTCTTTTAAATTTTATACACAATTGTCTTAGCGTATCATTGCACCTTATAAGGTTTAAAAGAGAGGAGTGATGTTCCTTTGATCTTGACCTGTCATCTAGTTCCGTGCTAGACTTGCCCACACAACGTTACAATTGCATGTTTGTCTGTTCTCAATTGTTTTGTGATATGAATGATGTCATACTATGCTTACCGTATTATAAACTTCGTCTCTTTATCCTTAGCCCTCAATACAATGTGAAGAAATAGACAATACATTAGCGATGGTACATGCTAATATGTTTGGAACCTGGTTTTATTATGTACTTTGCAATAAAATACAACTATTATTTTACATAGATTCACCAGAATAAGTTCTATATATAGAACAAAGCTATTTTGTTTTGTTTTGCTTCCTCCTTAATATCTTCTGTTCTGGTACTACTAATGTAAAACCTCAACTTTTCAGCAAGCTATGGAAAAAATGGTTGAACCACCACCTTCTGAAGGTGGCGAGGCAACTATAACCGCAATGTCAACTCTTGCTGCAGTGGGTCAGTACTTGTCCACTAACAGTGCCAAAAGCATGTCCCTGCGTAATACTGGGTTGATTGTTAAGGCACTATCGTCCAAACTACCTCATGATCAAGATATGCAAGCTCAAAGCAATGTTGTATCTGCGCTCCAGATACAAGTCCATTCCCTAACAGAGACCCTTTGTGAAACAAGGAGAAACATTGCTCAATGTTGTCAAGATATGCATGGTTTTGAAACCAGACTATCAGACATTTTCTATGTTGTTCAGGAGCCTAGGGGAAATGAAGGCGAGGGTTATGGTGCTCCATCAGACAATATAACATGAAAACGTAACAGTTAGGTCAAATGAACTGAGCTTCTAAACTTCTGGTGGTGCATTTATCTGCTAGACTGTTAAGTTTTATGCCAACCTTCCTTTTGTTATATAGTTGTAATTTGTTTTGGTGCAATACAAAATTTATTCTTAACGTGCAGCCACCGGCTGAAGAAAACAGCAAGCCATTTTTGTATAGTGTAGGGTGTTCCCTATATTTGCACTGGTGGCGATCTTTGATGCCGAGTGGATGTAATCTGTGCAATCACCTTAATAGCCTAGCGTTAGTTTCGGCCTTATTTATTTCCTATTCTTCTTTGTCCCTGGTTTTCTAGTGGCCGCAACTACCATGGGCCATATACGGGCCGTAGGATCCATGGGTCTCCTACGGGCCGTCGATAAATGGGCCTTTAATCGGTGGGCCTCGGGCCGTCGGATAAATGGGTCTACATGGGCCATAATCGGGCATAATTGGTATCGGCGCAGCACGGTAACAGGCCGTTAATAGGCCGTAGGACAGCAAAGGCTTAATTCTGTCACAGGAATAATGGGTCGTTAATGGGCCAGAATATAGGACGGGCTGGAAACGACGCAACGGGTTAACAGGCCAGAAACGGGTCGACTCTTGCCATGGGTCGAATTTGGCCCATTAGGGTAACAGGCCAGTAACGGGCCGACTCTTGCCATGTGCCGAATTTGGCCCATTAGGGGAACAGGCCAGTAACGGGCCGACTCTTGCCATGAGCCGAATTTGGCCCATTAGGAGAACAGGGCAGTAACGGGCCAGAAGTAATCGAGGGCCGAAAAGGAGCCCAAGAACGTATGGGCCGTCAAGAGGCCGAAAGCTAACACGGGCTGGAAACGGCCCATGTAAATCACGGGCCGTTAACGGGTATAAAGAAAATTACTATTCATTATGGGCTAGAGTCACCGTGGGCCTGTAAAGGGCCGAAAGATACGAAGGCCTCATATGGGCCGAAAGACGTCGTGGGCCATACATGGGCCGAAAGTGAAATGGGCTGGTGTTATATTCGATGGCCCACATGATGTTGTTGGGCCGATTTCCTTTAGGGCCTAACGGGCCATGAGTTAACGGGCCGTAAAATGGGCTATTTGCGAAGAGACCGTTAACAGGCTTTTCATGGGCCAGCCCGTTAACTTTTGACCAAGTCAAACGGGCCGGCTTTGTAAGCTAAATGGGCCAGTGGTGGGCCGTGGCACGTGTCGACATATCATAGGCGCCTATCTAACCCACTGATGAGCTGACACGTGTTTCGTCAGGCCAATAAGAATTTTACACGTGGAAATTTCCCATTGGTCAGGGCTGTTAATGGGTTATCGGATCCAAAACCCGACCCGATAGCTTAACGACGTTCTATTATGGTGGATGCCATGTGTCGGTCACCCTTGAAGAAAGCACTTCTATGACGTGCGATTTATCGTCATGGAAGTGGACACTTCCGTGATGATAATTTTGGCAATGTCATGGAACACTTCTACGACAACACAGGTATGACTATCTTGATTCTGTCATAAATTTGTCATGGATGTACATGCATGACAGAAAACGAGACCTACTGTGACAAACACATATCATCACGGAAGTGTATTTTTTTTGTAGTGATGAGAATCGTTCGAGCAGACTTCGACAGCCATCTACCCTGCCACAGCTCAGTGGGAGTCTGCAGCTTGGCCACGGTCGGGCGCAAGTCTGCGATAGTAAGCCGAGAGTCGCTAATGGGCAAGCCCAGGTAGGTAGTGGGGAAGGAGCCTAGACGACAGTTGAGGCGGTTGGCAATGCCGAGGGCCTCCGTCGGGGAGTAACCCAGAACCATCACATCACTCTTGTCGAAGTTGATCTTGAGGCCAGACATTTGTTGGAAACAGAAGAGGAGGAATTTCAGATTAGCGATGTCCGCGTCTGAGCCTTCGACCATGATGATGGTGTCGTCGGCCTATTGGAGCAGGGAAATCCCGGCACCACTGGTCAAGTGGGGAGTGATCCCCCTGAATATGGCCTGCGGCCTTAGCCTTATCCAGGATGGTAGCAAGCGCGTCCACCACCATATTGAACAAGAATGGGGAGAATGGGTCGCCTTGCCTCACCCCACAGAGAGTGGGAAAGTAAGGTCCAATTTCCCCATTGATGTTCATGGTCGTGCGACCGCAAGTGACCATCTGCATCACTCTGGTATTCAACGGTCGTCGAAGCCCTTCCAAAGCAGAACTTCCCGAAGGAAGGGCCAACTAACAGTGTCATAAGCCTTATGGAAGTCAATCTTCAGAAATACCGTCTTGAGGTGTTTGGACCATGTAGGACTTCGTGAAGGACAAGCACCCTAGCCAAAATATACCGACCTTGCATGAAGGCAGATTGGTTGGGGTGGGTAATGCAGTCGGCAAGAAGGGTCACCTATTGGCGTACCCTTTTGCCTGGACCCGGAAGATCACATTAATCACCGTGATCGAACGAAACTGGCGAATGTCCGACGTCCCAGGCACCTTACGAATGAGCGAGATGATCCCGTAGTTGAGGCTCCACAGGTCGATGGACCCCATGTTGAACTCATCGAAGATGGCCATGATCTCAGGCTTGATCACATTCCAGAAGGACTAGAAGAATTTAACCGGGAGGCCATCCGGACCCAAAGCCGAGGTAGGATTCATGCCTCTAATGGCATCCCACACCTCGCCCTCGGAGAAAGGGGCCGTAAGCGCCGCGTTCTCCACAACGGAGACTAGCTGGCAGCCGGCCAAGCAGTCCAGGGCCAGAGAAAGACCGCTCCGAGGAGCGGCCGAGAAGAGGGACCTATAGAATCCGTCGACATGGGCCCTAATGTCGCGAGGGGACTGAAGAAGAGTCGAGCCATCCCATAGGAAGGGGATGGTGTTGCGCCTACGGCGGCCATTAGCAATGGCCTGGAAATAAGCTGTATTCGCATCGCCATTCGGCACCCATTTCTGGGCACCACGCAGACGCCAATAAGCCTCCTCGTCGGTGTAGATGACAGAGAGCTGGTCTTCCAAGTCGTATTGGGCGAGCCATTCCTCAGGAGAGAGGCCCGTCACGTCAGCACGAAGGTCCAGGGCCTGGATGGCGGTCAACAGAGCCTTTTTGCGCTCGCGGATGTCTCGTCCCAGATTGGCGCCCCATCCTTTCATGAACTGGCAGCCGCGCTTGGCACAATAGTGCCACGGGTCAATGGCCGAGGAGGGGCGAGGCTGGGAATGGGAATGGGTTCGCGCGTCCACCCAACAGCCGCTAACCACCTCTACGATGCTAGTTTGGGACAGCCAGAACATCTCAAACCAGAATGGGGGGGGGGCGGGGGGTGTTCGTCAGCAGAGGAGAGGAGCAGAGGGACATGGTCAGAGCCAATAGGAGTGATGGATGGGAGGGAAGCAAGGGAGCATCGAAGGTCCCATTTTGGGGAGACTAGGACCTGGTCCAGGACGGACTGGGTCGGGGAGGATTGATGGACAGTGTACACTCAGTCAATGTGCAGAGCTTTAGGGTACATGATGGTAGCTAGTAGTACAGGAAGTGCTAACTTATTAATCCATCTATAAATAAATATAAGATCATTTATATCACCACTTTAATAATCTAAATGATCTTGTATTCTTTACAGAGGGAGTGCTTTCTACCTAAAGTCGATATGTTCTGCTTCAAGGTGGTCCTTTTTAAGTGTAAACCATAGGTGTGTTGCCATCAGATGCACTTCCTAGTAGACGACAAAGTGGTAAAATGTTGGAGAACTTGAGGGAAATTTTCTTTAAGACTCTTGTCCGCCTTGTTCTTTCTTGCTGAAGTGCTAGCGTCTTCTGCTTCTCCATTTGTAGTTCGTATTCTTTGGTCCTGCTCCACTCTTGTGCTGTTGAGTAACTCCCGGACATTGTCTTGGGTGCATCATGATCGTGGTCATTGATGACTATACCATGATGTACTGATGTGTGTCAAGTTGATGAAGAACAGCTTGAGTAGCTTTCTTCTGAAAATATATTTGATCACAAAAATTGTAATGCCAATTTAACTCTAGAAAGAACAACATGACAAAATGGAACCTTCTCTGAAACACAGAAGTCGACGTATTTGATTACTAAGAGAGAACCTACAGATCTCATACCAAAAACAATAAGCATTTAAGCTACATATAACTTGATTTTCCATGAAAAAGAACATTATCAAATCATATTTAAAGTATTATACACGGGAGTCCTGAAAGCATAGAAGCCTCAGAATTTTGCACTGAAGACACCATGTCAGTGCACCAAAAAATAGGTCAAGAAAATTGAAAGGAAAAAAATAAGGTACTCCTAAATAAACTTGGAAGGAGACCTCACATGAAGTAATCCTTCTCTTGTATCAATTTATTTTGGACCCTTTGTCGCAAAAAGAAGAATTATTTTGGACCCTAATATCCAGCGTATGGCAGTGTATGACATGTTATTGACTATTAAAAATGCCATCCTCCTAGAAATAAAACTGCCATGTTATTGATAATAAAATTCCATGCTCCTAGTAATAAAACTGACATCCTCTTAATAATAAAAATGCTAAGTTTTGATTATTAAACTACCATCCTCTAAAAAATGAAAATGTCATGTTATTTGACTATTAAAATGGCATGCTCTTAATAAATAAAAACTGCCAAAAGCATTTCTTTTTGACACCTCTTCTCTCGATTTGAAGAGATTACACATCACTGCGAACGAACTTATTCACTCTTCGAAGCCCCCACCACCTTCTTTCTTTGAGCTGAGCACTTTACTTCGGCTGTGGTCATTGCCTACCAGTAAACTCCCATACTTCCTTCTTTTGTTTGAGGGAGGCCATACATCTTCCTTCTTTGGTTGGATCCAGGTCAGAAAGTTATAGGAAGGTTGTCTGCGCAAACAAGTCTGAATTAAGAAGAAGGGGAGCGAGCAGTACACTACCCATTTGGGCATTGGCAAATCACAGTCATACTTCTTAGATATTGATAACAAAATGACATGCTTCTAAAAAATAAAGATATGATAAAAAGGCTTATAAATTTCCCAGCTACCTATAATAAAAATGCCCATGGCAAGTTTAGGAAAAAAATCCCGCTAGTAGAATTTTTTTTCAAAAAGGAAAAAATTGGGATTTTCTAATATATTTTTAAATGTTTTTTAAAGTTCACACTCGAATAAACAAAAAGTAATTTTGAGCACAAGTGTTCACATAAGGCAAAATCACGAGCAATGCGAGGCTGCAGCCTTGCATTGCTCGTGATTTTATGATTTTTTAAGGGAGCATTCGCCAGAGATCCGTTTACAGCGAACTCTTCCGGATAGTTGACGTGGCATTGGCCTTGCGCCAAGATTGATGCGACACCAGTGAACTCATTCACCAGGGTTGACCTCGTGGCTAACATTCGCCAAATAAATTTTCCCTTTATTGCTCGTGATTTTTGAAAAAAAAGGGCCCGTTCGCCAAGGACCTGTTCATAGCGAACTTTTCCCGATAGTTGACATGGCATTGGCCTTGCGCCAAGATTCGTGCGACGGCAGGGTAGGCATATGCCAAGGTTGTCCTCCTGGTGAAAGTTCACCAAATAACATTTCCCTTTATTTTTAAGAAAGCATAAGAAGGGGTATGAATAGGCGAGTATGCACAACAAAACTGCACACTTCCACGTTTTACAGAAACCACCATTAGAGCTGAATTAACTGAACTGAATGAGTTTCTTGTATGAGCACAAAAATACTAACCCCATTCAACTGTATGACCAATCAGATGATGCATATAACTGCTACATGCTACGTGGGAGTGGGAAAAACACTTCTTATAGATAATTTAAGCATCCAACAGTTGGTGTAAAACCTGAATTACTACAGTCAAATAACATATATGAAAAACAAAATAATAAAAAGAAAATCGATAGAAAATGCTCCACACATCTATACTTCTAGGATAGAAAATAATGTATGGAATGCCTTGGAGAGGAGACTATTTACACATGAAAGAAGTGAGCTATCATACTGGAAAGAGCTTTTTTATGGTACCCTATACTGCTCGGGGCGAGGTGGGCCAGTATAACTAAATCTCACCGTTGATTTCGTGTGGGCAATATGGACAATTTTTCAGTACGTGAAGGGCTAAACGCGAATGTTGTTGGGGCAAGATGCCAGCCTATTTCGGAGTAATAGCTGGGACTTGATATAGCTTGCTCGCTCGGTCGCTCCCATGGCCGCCATGCTCTAGCTGACCTTGCTGCCGCCTGCCGTGTACTGCGACCCGACGTGCTAGTCTACCTTGGGGTCACGTTGCTATTTCTCGGTGGTAGCAAGACATGGTGGCCACGGCTCTGTCAGCACCCTCCTCCGTCCTGCCCGGACGACATGGCCAGACCACGAACTTCTGTACACGGTATGCTTCTGCATCAACGGACAACGACACAAATTGGTTTGGTTGCCACCGTTGTGAACCAGGACAAAACGAGCCCGGTCTGGGGTATGCTCGGCCATTGGAGGGGCGCAGGCCAACGCCTCATGGCCTATTGGAGAAGAAGAGCACGGTCCGGGCCGAGGCCTACGCCAAGACGCCGAGTGCTGGATCCACGCACGGGGAAAGAACATGATTCAGGCTTGTCGAGGGAGGGAAGACAGGATGGAGAAGAGGACGATGCACTGCGATGGCCACCGGAACTCAAACATCATAGGTGGACGAGAACAACGGGCAGGGTGGGTTGGGGACTTGGGGGCTGGCTGAATTGAAGAAGTCCAAAAATGCCCTCAGAACATATATACTGTTGGTCGAGAAGGACCGGTGCTACCTACACTGCTCGCCATGTTGTTGGTCTGCTCGCAGTGGTATAGATCGGTCATGGACGTTGGATTTCACGGATTAACGGTCCATATTCACTATAGGGTACCATAAAAGAGCTCTACTGGAAATTAGGGTGCATGACTAAACATCCCACCAGGAAAGAAAATGAGCTAAGCTACATGACTAAACACTAGTAGAAAAATGGCCATTTGTCCCGGTTCGTAAGGCCCATTTGTCCCTGTTAGGGAACCGGGACTAAAGGGTCGGTACTAAACCTGAATTACTAGGATTTTTATTTTTTTTCTAAGGGGGGGGGTGTGTGGGGGTTTTGTATGGTTAATTTTGGGGGGTTTCATATAATGTGTTAGGTAGCTAATTAATTAATAGAGAGAAGTGTCCTCTCTTATCTCCATGCTTGGTCGATGCTAGATACTATACGTATAGAGAGGCCCTCGACACGCTAGCTAGTAAGCAAATGAAGGAAACCATTAAGTACAGAAGTTCATCGTGAACATATTCTTACAGAGAGATGTGATATCGACCTCTCCTTCTCCGAGAGATTGGTCGAACGACAAGTTTTTCGTATATCTGTCCGGCATTACTGGCTACATATATACAATATTAAGATCTCTTACAATATAATCCCCTAATTATATATGAACTCAGCTTCCAGATGGTATTCTCTGACTTTATTGATGACGTGGTCAAGAAAGAATCGCGCCAATTCCTCTTGAATTGCGTTGATGTGATCTTGTGGTAGGAGTTCATCCCACATCTGCCACATCTAATTTGAAGAAGGGGGTCAATACATATATATGAATGAAACTGAACACAAATGAATTTTGTTTACACTTGAAATTGTGAATATTATTGCTTACGCTTGATACGTCTCCAACGTATCTATAATTTTTGATTGTTCCATGCTATTATATATCATGTTTTGGATGTTTAATGGGCTTATTTATACACTTTTATATTATTTTTGAGACTAACCTATTAACCGGAGGCCCAACCCAAATTGTTGTTTTTTTGCCTATTTCAGTGTTTCGTAGAAAAAGAATATCAAACAGAGTCCAAACGGAATGAAACCTTGGGAGTGTGATTTTTGGAACAAACGTGATTCAGAGGACTTGGAGTGGACGCCAAGAAATCAAAGAGGAGGCCACGAGGAAGGGGGCACGCCTACCCCTCGGGCGCGCCCTCCACCCTCATGGGCCCGTCGTGCCTCCACCAACCTACTTCTTCCTCCTATATATACCTATGTGCCCCCAAACCATTGAGGAGCACCACGAAAACCTAATTCCACCGCCGCAACCTTCTGTACCCGTGAGATCCCATCTTGGGGCCTTTTTTGGTGCTCCGCCGGAGGGGGCATTGATCACGGAGGGCTTCTACATCAACACCATAGCCTCTCCGATGATGTGTGAGTAGTTTACCTCAGGCCATCGGATCCATAGTTATTAGCTAGATGGCTTCTTCTCTCTCTTTGGATCTCAATACAAATTTCTCCTCGATTCTCTTGGAGATCTATTCGATGTAATCTTCTTTTGCAGTGTGTTTGTCGAGATCCGATGAATTGTGGGTTTATGATCAAGACTATCTATGAACAATATTTGAATCTTCTCTAAGGTATTTTATGTATGATTGGTTATCTTTGCAAGTCTCTTCGAATTATCAGTTTGGTTTGGCCTACTAGATTGATCTTTCTTGCAATGAGAGAAGTGCTTAGCTTTGGGTTCAATCTAGCGGTGCTCGACCCCAGTGACAGTAGGGGAAACGACACATATTGTATTGTTTTCATCGAGGATAAAAAGATGGGGTTTGTATCATATTGCATGAGTTTATCCCTCTACATCATGTCATCTTGCTTAAAGCGTTACTCCATTCTTATGATCTTAATACTCTAGATGCATGCTGGATAGCGGTCGATGTGTGGAGTAATAGTAGTAGACACATGCAGGAGTCGGTCTACTTGTCACGGACGTGATGCCTATATACATGATCATACCTAGATATTCTCATAACTATGCTCAATTCTATCAATTGCTCGACAGTAATTTGTTTACCCATCGTAATACTTATGCTATGATGAGAGAAGCCACTAGTGAAACCTATGGCCCCCCGGTCTATTTTCCATCATATTAACCTCCCGTCAACAAGCTATTTCTTGCGCCGTTTATTTTGCTTTCTTTACTTTTAGTCTTTATCATAAAAATACCAAAAATATTATCTTATCTTCTCTATCAGATCTCACTTTTGCAAGTGGCCGTGAAGGGATTGACAACCCCTTTATCGTGTTGGTTGCAAGGTTCTTATTTGTTTGTGTAGGTGCAAGGGACTTGAGCGTGGCCTCCTACTGGATTGATACCTTGGTTCTCAAAAACTAAGGGAAATACTTATGCTACTTTGCTGCATCACCCTTTCCTCTTCAAGGGAAAACCAACGCAATGCTCAAGAGGTAGCAAGAAGGATTTCTAGCGCCGTTGCTGGGGAGTCTACGCACAAGTCAAGACATACCTAGTACCCATCACAAACTCTTATCCCTCACATTACATTATTTGCCATTTGCCTCTAGTTTTCCTCTCCCCCACTTCACCCTTGCCATTTATTCGCCCTCTTTTTCCGTTCACCTTCTTCCCGTATGTATCTTTCTTTGTGTTTCCATGTGCCTTCTATTTTTTTTCATCTTTGCTTGCTAAAAATCTATTGATATGGATCCACTTAAAGTGTTTGACTTGGATCATCTTTGATCCTTATGCGCTCATGCTGAAACCCCAACTAGCCTAGTTGATGGGAAATCTTTAGATGAGCATGCTCATTTTGTGCATCACCGTTTGTCTGAAAAAGGGAGACTCTTATGGGATCAAATAAATATATTGCTATGTTATGCTTGGAATCTTTGTGAAATTGGTGGTCTTACTTGTTGGTCTAAGAACCCTAAAAAACACCTCCCCTACCTATGTGAGTTTAATGATAATGAAATCTTATCTTCTTATGCAAAGGGTGTTTATAGTTACTACAATATCGAAAAAATTAAAGAATTTGTTGCTTTTAAGGGTGCTTATGAAGTTTCTTCTTTGATTGAAAAGTATGATATTACTCTCTACGAATCTGGAAATTTTGACATACTTAAATATTGCTATGAAAACTATGCTCATAATGTCTATGTCAAAGAATTTATTGAAAGAATGATCGTTGCTTCGGAAGAAAATAATGATATGCATGAATATATAGATAATTATGATTCCGATGATTTGATTGAAATATCCCTTGATGAACATGATGCTGCTTGCTATTCTTGTGGCCATGATGCCAATATTTATGAAGATGAATTTGCTATAGTTACTTATGTTAAACATGATATCGTTGCTATTGCACCCATACTTGATAGTTCCTTCAATGAAAAGCATGATTGCAATGATGCTATCATAAATTCTCTTAATGTCAATTGTGTCAATGATATGCCAAACCTCAAGCTTGGGGATGCTAGTTTTGCTATGACTACTATTTGCTGCAATGATCATGATTGGGGTGATATTTCTTTTGATCTTCAAAATGTATTTAAGCCCCATGATGAATATGAGATTAATAATGGTGTTTGCAATATTATTGAAAGTGGGTTTGGAAGAGTGTCAACTTTAGATCCCACATATTTGGAGAATGTTCAATCTTATGAAGTTTTTGGTAAAAGTGGGTTTGGAGAGGTCATGACTTTAGTTAATGTTAATCCCACTATTTTGGAAGAGTGTCAACTTTGCATACATGTGGATCATGTTAAGAATTTGTTTTGTGATAGCTAAATTGTTGAATTTGCTTATGATCCTACATGTAATTATTATAAGAGAGGAAAATATGGTTGTAGTAATTTTCATGTTACTAAATTATCTTTCGTTATGTTGAGAATGCTATTGTTTCTTTCCGCTTCCTTGCATATGCTAGCTTTTGCTTGCCTTGAGAATTTGTTTTCCTATAAGATGCCTATGCATAGGAAGTATGTTAGACTTAGATGTGTTTGTCGCGTGATTTTTGGTGCTCCCTTTGTGATTCAGTTCTTGTCTTTCATGTGAGCATCATTTAAATCTTTATGCCTAGCTAGGGGCGTCAAACGATAGCGCTTGTTGGGAGGCAACCCAATTTTATTTTTGTTTCTTGCTTTTTGATTATGTTCAGTAATAAATAATTCATCTAGCCTCTGTTTAGATGTGGTTTTATGCTTTTAATTAGTGTTTGTGCCAAGTAGAACCTTTGGGAAGACTTGGGGAAAGTCTTTGCAACCTTGCTGTAAAAAACAGAAACTTTAGCGCTCGCGAGAATTCCTACCATTTTTATTAGAGAGTGCTATTTAGTTAATTATTTTTTAAGATGATTAATAGATAAATTCCTCACGTCCAGTAATTTATTTTAGAATTTTTGGGGTTCCAGAAGTACCCGAAACCTACAGATTACTACAGACTATTGTGTTTTTGACAGATTCTGTTTTTCGAGTGTTGTTTGCTTATTTTGATGAATCTATGGCTAGTAATAAAGTTTATGAACCATATAAAAGTTGGAATACAGTAGGTTTAACACCAATATAAATAAAGAATGAGTTTATTACAGTACCTTGAAGTGGTGGTTTGTTTTCTTTTACTAACGGAGCTCACGAGATTTTCTTTTAAGTTTTGTGTTGTGAAGTTTTCAAGTTTTGGGTAAAGATTTGATGGATAATGGAACAAGGATTGGCAAGATCCTAATCTTGGGGATGCCCAAGGCACCCCAAGGTAAAATCCAAGGACAACAAAAAGCTTAAGCTTGGGTATGCCCCGAAAGGCATCCCCTCTTTTGTCTTCGTCTATCGGTAACTTTACTTGGGGCTATATTTTTATTCACCACATGATATGTGTTTTGCTTGGAGCGTCTTGTATGATTTGAGTCTTTTATTTTTATTTTATCACAATCATCCTCGTTGTACACACCTTTTGAGAGAGACACACATGATTCAGAATTTGTTATAATACTCTATGTGCTTCACTTATATCTTTTGAGCTATATAGCTTTTGCTCTAGTGCTTCACTTATATCTTTTAGAGCACGGTGATGGTTTTATTTTATAGAAATTATTAATCTCTCATGCTTCACTTATATTATTTTGAGAGTCTTAAACAACATGGTAATTTTCTTTAATTGTGAAATTAATCCTAAGGTGATAGGTATCTAAGATGAGCATAATAAAAACTTCCATATTGAGTTCATTGAATATCATGAGAAGTTTGATACTTGATAAGTGTTTTGAGATATAAAGGTGATAATATTAGAGTGTGATAGTTGAGTAATTGTGAAGTTGAGAAATACTTGTGTTAAGGTTGGCAAGTCCCGTAGCATGCATGTATGGTAAAAGTTGTGTGACAATTTTGACACATAAGGTGTTCTTTTATTGCTTTCCTTATGAGTGGCGGTCGAGGACGAGCGATGGTATTTTCCTACCAATCTATCCCTCTAGGGGCATGCATAGTAGTACTTTGCTTCGAGGGCTAATAAACTTTTGCAATAAGTATATGAGTTCGTTATGACTAATGTGAGTCCCTGGATTATACGCACTCTCAACCTTCCACAGTTTTCTAGCCTCTACGGTACCGTGCATTGCCCTTTCTCGCCTTGAGAGTTGGTGAAAACTTCGCTGGTGCATCCAAACCCCGTGATATGATACGCTATATCACACATAAACCTCCTTATATCTTCCTCAAAACAGCCACCATACCTACCTATCATGGCATTTCCTTAGCCATTCTGAGATATATTGCCATGCAACTTTCCACCGTTCCGTTTATTATGACACGCTCCATCATTGTCATATGCTTTGCATAATCATGTAGTTGACATTGTATTTGTGGCAAAGCCACCATTCATAATTTTTCATACATGTCACTCTTGATTCATTTCCCGGTACACCGCCCGAGGCATTCACATAGAGTCATATTTTGTTCTAAGTATTGAGTTGTAAGTAATAAAAGTGTGATGATCATCACTATTAGAGCATTGTCCCATGTGAGGAAAGGATGATGGAGACTATGATCCCCCCACAAGTCGGGATGAGATTCCGGATTAAAAACAGAGTCCAAAGAGAAAAAAAGAAGGCCCAAGAAAAAAAATGAGAGAAAAAGAGAGAAGGGAAAATGTTACTATCCTTTTTCCACACTTGTGCTTCAAAGTAGCACCATGATCTTCATGATAGAGAGTCTCCTATGTTGTCACTTTCATATACTTGTGGGAATTTTTCATTATAGAACTTGGCTTGTATATTCCAATGACAGGCTTCCTCAAAATGCCCTACTTCTTCGATAGCAAGCAAGTTGGATGCACACCCACTTAGTTTCTTTTGTTGAGCTTTCATACATTTATAGCTCTAGTGCATCTGTTGCATGGCAATCCCTACTCCTCTCATTGATATCAATTGATGGGCATCTCCATAGCCTATTGAGTAGCCGCGTCAATGTGAGACTTCCTACCTTTTTGCCTTCTCATAACCGCCATCATTATACTTTATTCCAATAATAGTGCTATATCCATGGCTTGCGCTCATGTATTGCGTAAGGGTTGAAAAGGCTGAAGCGCGTTAAAAAGTATGAACCAATTGCTCGGCTTGTCATCGAGGTTATGCATGATGAGAACGTTTTGTGTGACGAAATTGAAACATAGCCTAACTATATGATTTTGTAGGGATAAGCTTTCTTTGGCTATGTTATTTTGATAAGACATAATTTCTTGGTTAGCATGTTTGAAGTATTATTGTTTTTATGTCAACATTAAACTTTTATCTTGAATCTTTCGGATCTAAATATTCATGCCACAATAAAAAGAATTACATTGAAAATTATGCTAGGAAGCATTCCACATCAAAAATTGTGTTTTTATCATTTACCTACTTGAGGACAAGCAGGAATTAAGCTTGGGGATGCTTGATACGTCTCCAACGTATCTATAATTTTTTATTGTTCCATGTTATTATATATTCTGTTTTGGATATTTAATGGGCTGACTTATACACTTTTATATTATTTTTGGGACTAACCTATTAACCGGAAGCCCAACCCAAATTGCTATTTTTTTGCCTATTTCAGTGTTCCGCAGAAAAAGAATATCAAACGGAGTCCAAACGGAATGAAACCTTCAGGAGCGTGATTTTTGGAACAAATGTGATCCAGAGGACTTCGAGTGGACGTCAAGCAATCAACGAGGAGGCCACGAGGTAGGGGGGCACGCCCTCCACCCTCGTGGGCCCCTCGTGGCTCCACCGACCTACTTCTTCCTCCTATATATACCTACGTACCCCCAAACCATCGAGGAGCACCATGAAAACTTAATTCCACCGCCGCAACCTTCTGTACCCATGAGATACCATCTTGGGGCCTTTTTCGGCGCTCCGCCGGAGGGGGCATTGATCACGGAGGGCTTCTACATCAACACCATAGCATCTCCGATGATGTGTGAGTAGTTTACGTCAGACCTTCGGGTCCATAGTTATTAGCTAGATGGCTTCTTCTCTCTCCTTGGATCTCAATACAAAGTTCTCCTCAATTCTCCTAGAGATCTATTCGATGTAATCTTCTTTTGCGGTGTGTTTGTCGAGATCCGATGAATTGTGGGTTTATGATCAAGACTATCTATGAACAATATTTGAATCTTGTCTGAATTCTTTTATGTATGATTGGTTATCTTTGCAAGTCTCTTCGAATTATTAGTTTGGTGTGGCCTACTAGATTGATCTTTCTTGCAATGGGAGATGTGCTTAGCTTTGGGATCAATCTTGCGGTGGTCGATCCCAGTGATAGTAGGGGAAACGACACGTATTGTATTGTTACCATTGAGGATAAAAAGATAGGATTTATATCATATTGCATGAGTTTATCCCTCTACATCATGTCATCTTGCTTAAAGCATCACTCCGTTCTTATGAACTTAATACTCTAGATGCATGCTAGATAGCGGTCGATGTGTGGAGTAATAGTAGTAGATGCAGGCAGGAGTCGGTCTTCTTGTCACAGACGTGATGCCTATATACATGATCATACCTAGATATTCTCATAACTATGCTCAATTCTATCAATTCCTCGACAGTAATTTGTTTACCCACCGTAATACTTTTGCTATATTGAGAGAAGCCACTAGTGAAACCTATGGCCCCGGGTCTATTTTCCATCATATTAATCTCCCGTCAACAAGCTATTTCTTGTTCCGTTTATTTTGCTTTCTTTACTTTTAGTCTTTATCATAAAAATACCAAAAATATTATCTTATCTTCTCTATCAGATCTCACTTTTGTAAGTGGTCGTGAAGGGATTGGAAACCCCTTTATCGCGTTGGTTGCAAGGTTCTTATTTGTTTGTGTAGGTGCAAGGGACTTGAATGTGGCCTCCTACTGGATTGATACCTTGGTTCTCAAAAACCGAGGGAAATGCTTACGCTACTTTGCTGCATCACCCATTCCTCTTCAAGGGAAAACCAACGCAGTGCTCAAGAGGTAGCAACGCAGATCAAATTGTCTTTTAGAGTAGCCCCGGTTTTTTTGGAAGTCGTGTTGTAGATGAACTCGCAGACGTATTATCCACAGTAATCATTCCCTTGTTCCTGCCACAAGCACTTTATGAGAAATTGAGGTCAATCAAACTAATAATGAAGCATTATAAATGGCATGATGAAAATAGCTAGAATCAATGGGATCGAGATGCGCAGAACTAGCTAGCTAGTACTACTTACTTTCATGTATGTCCATCGCAGCTCCCCCGGCAGTCCCGGAGATTGTGCGGTGAATACTTTCCAAACCCTACGAGACATAGAAAACAATTACTTGATATCAGGAAATGAATAAAAAGTTGCCGATATGGTGCGATAATGATTGATTGAACTTACTTCTCAAGCATTTTAGTCATGTCCGCATAGGTCTCGGAGATTTTCGTCTCAAGTCTAACACGGTTACTAGTCCCTGCTCAAGCTTAATCTCCAGGAGAATATAGTGGAAGCTGCGCATGCATGCATAACTCATCAATTACATTACTATAACCTCGAGTGATAAGGGAAACCGAATATGCATAAGACACTAACACTCACTTGAAGTTGTAAGGAAAGAGTATTTTATCTTTGTTTTGATTTATTACAAATGATTGGAGCAAGTTGGCCTCGGTTGCTTTGGCATCAAATTTAACCATATATTCATCTATGAGATTTGTGTTAATGAACCCAATATCATAGATTTCTGCTTTTCTGCATTTGACGATCTTCAATCTGCATAATATAGTGAGGATAATTATATATACATGCAATGAAAGAGCTGAGCTATATATATAGAGACTTAATGACAGAAGTAGTACTTACAGACAGTAGTAAGTGACCGTTAATTTATCGAGGGCCTTTTGATTGAACCACTGGAAGAACTCCTCAAATGGAACATACACCAGTTCAATTCCAATGAGGTCGTGCTCTTCTTTAACTCTCAGCGTCAAAATATTCTTCCCCCGAGACTCGCTGCATGTTTTCATGTACCAATCATAGAATCTTCGCATCATCGTTGTCAGAATAGTTCCATCTCTGACGAGAGGCTCCCCGTACTGGTATTTGTGTTCATCCACCTCCATTATATCAAAATTTGCATCCTCTGGCAGGTAATCTCCAAGATTGGTATAACCGGGCACCATCCTCGGATCATTAGCAACGATATCGCTAGACACCTTGAGCGGGGACACGATTGGTTCGCTTGTTCGCCGAGCTGGGCAATTTTTTTCCCAGCTCGTCGTTCTGCTAACCTTCGATCACTGATAGTACTTCCCGACCGCTCCGCTTCGATAAATGACTTTCCAATAATGCGCTCATAGTTGGTTTTGGCGGAGACGGTGGTGGTTTCTTCAGGGCATTGAGTGTGCGCTTTGCTTTCACCGGATCTACCTTCTCCTCCGAAGGTGGATGTTTCTTTGCTTTCACCGCTTCAAAGAAGTCCCTCACTTCAGCTTCCATGATCTTCGTGTTTTCCTCCATGGACCTCTCATATGGTAACTTCTCTAGAGACTTATTGCCTCCTACCTTTGGCTGTACTGCTAGATGCCGCAGAAGATGGAGCGGCTGCGGCTGTCTTCTTTGCTTGCATACAAGGCGGAGGAGAACGAGTACGACGCACTGGAGCAGCCGGAGCGGCGGCGGGTCTATTCTGCCCTTGCTGACGTGGCGGAGAAGGAGGAGGCTGGCTGCTCGAGCGCGCCAGCGAAGGCGGAGGAGGAGGCGGAGTGCTGCCACGCGCTGGAGAAGGAGGCAGAGTGCCCTGATCACTCACCCGAGGAGGAGGCGGCGGAGGAGGCGGAGTGCCCTGACTCGCCGGAGGAGGAGGAGGAGGAGGAGGCGGAGGCATCCAGTTCAGAAGGTTGATGAGCTCCTTCCGCCATAGGCATGGAGTCTTCAGAGAAGAACCCAGCCGAGTCTGCCCTTCACCGGTAGGGTGGTCAAGCTCGAGGTCCTGAAATCCCTCTGTTATTTCGTCCACCGTCACCCTAGCATATCCTTCTGGAATTGGATGGCAGTTAAAAGTTGTGTCGGGTTCAGGAGGTCGAACAGAGCCGACAACCGCCTTGACTTTGAAGTTCTGCCATTGCGTCATAAGGTGGCAATGTTGAGACTCCGTGATAGCATCCACGGGGTAGCTAGCAGGAGCCGTGAAGACAGGCTCCAGCTGAAGTAGCTCGGTGGAAGCCACGCTGCTTCTTCACTGAGATGGCGGGGTAGCTTCGGCAGGTCGCTTGCTGTGAACTGCTTCTCGTTCCTCTATCCCTTGTACCCTTGCGTGCAGCGCCTGCAGTTGGGTCTGCTCCACTTTCTTCCTCCTCTCCTGGCATTTTTAACCGCCTGCATCCGGAAACCCAGCCTTCCACGAAATGGAGCCTAGCATGCCTCGTGTCCGTCCAAGGTGCTCAGGATTCCCGAGGGCCATTATGAGCTCGTCATTCTCTCTGTCTGGAACGAACGTCCCGTCCTGCACTGCGGCGATATAGTACTTAAGCTTCGTGACGAGTATTCGCATTTGCTCTTTCATCCAAACGCACTTCCTTATTACAGGGTCCAAGCTTCCGCCAACCCCGAGAAACCAAGTCCGGCAATGGTCTGGCCAGTTCAATGTCTCTGGTTCGACCCCTTTATCAAGCAGATCATTCTCAGCCTTGGCCCACTGATACGTCTCCGTCGTATCTACTATTCCAAACACTTTTGCCCTTGTTTGGGACTCTAACTTGCATGATTTGAATGGAACTAACCCGGACTGACGCTATTTTTAGAAGAATTACCATGGTGTTATTTATGTGCAGAAACAAACGTTCTTGGAATGACCTGAAACTTCACGGAGCAACTTTTTAGAAAATATGAAAAATACCTGCAAAAGATGAAGGCCAAGGGGCCCACCACCTCTCCACGAGGGTGGGGGGCGCGCCCCTACCTCGTGGCCCCCCTGTTGCCTCTCCGACTCCAACTCCAACTCCATATATTGTGTTTTACAAGATCATCGCGTTTTACGATACGGAGCCGCAGCCAAGCCCTAAAACCTCTCGGGAGGGCTGATCTGGAGTCCGTTCGGGGCTCCGGAGAGGGGAATCTGTCGCCATCGTCATCATCAACCATCCTCCATCACCAATTTCACGATGCTCATCGCCGTGCGTGAGTAATTCCATCGTAGGCTTGCTGGACGGTGATGGGTTGGATGGGATCTATCATGTAATCGAGTTAGTTTTGTTAGGGTTTGATCCCTAGTCTCCACTATGTTCTGAGATTGATGTTGCTATGACTTTGCTATGCTTAATGCTTGTCACTAGGGCCCGAGTGCCATGATTTAAGATCTGAACCTATTATGTTTTCATCAATATATGAGAGTTCTTGATCCTATCTTGCAAGTCTATAGTCACCTATTATGTGTTATGATCCGTTAACCCCGAAGTGACAATAATCGGGATACTTACCGGTGATGACCGTAGTTTGAGGAGTTCATGTATTCACTATGTGTTAATGCTTTGTTCCGGTTCTCTATTAAAAGGAGGCCTTAATATCCCTTAGTTTCTGTAAGGACCCCGATGCACTAGTAGAAAAGGGGGCTTTGGTCCAGGTCGGGTAAGCCCATTAGTCCCGGTTCAGTCCAGAACCGGGACCAATGGGTGCATTTATCCCGGTTCGTGCGGCTAAGGCATTAGTCCCGGTTCACCTGGGCCCTTTAGTCCCGGTTGGTGGCACGAACCGGGACTAAAGGGTGCGATGCCCATTAGTCCGGGTTGGTGGCACCAACCGGGACTATTGGGCTTTGAGGCATTAGTACCTGTTCATGGCATGAACCGGTACTAAAGGTCCCATTTTCAA
>NC_041392.1:655121075-655129388 GCF_002162155.2 Triticum dicoccoides
AAAAAACAAAAGAAAATGATGGAAATGTCAATAAAAATAAAATAAAATAAGTTTCACATGTGATATGTGGTCTACTTGTTGGGAAAATTTACAAATATGAATTTCGACTTTATTTACAAAATCTCTCTGGAATTTGTAAAATGGGCATAACTTTTGCATACGAACTCGGATTAAAAAGTTTTTTATATGAAAAATCATCTACTTGAAAAGTAACATCCAATGGAGACGGCCTACAGCCTGTTTGCAAATTTCTAGAATCCTCAAATTCCAAAAGGAAAAAAAGTTATGCTCAAATTTCAGTTTTTTTAAATTATCAGTAAATCTAGTCAAACTATGGTCAAACTACTTATTCAAGAAGTATTAGTGTTACTAAATAATTATTCAAGAATATTAGTGTTATTAAATAATTATTTCACCTTTTTTGAATTTTGGTCAAATCTGGTCAAACTATGGTCAAACTATGGTCAAACTACTTATTCAAGAAATATTAGTGTTACTAAAAAATTATTGTTTTTTAGAACAATAGTTTTAAACTCAAACAGTGAAAGATGTGACTTCATGCTCAAGCTAAATTCCTGAGGGTTAATAGGATTGACATCTTACTATTGTCAGGAAAACAACAAGTGCAGACTTGAAAACGAGGGAGAATAGAACCCGGAAGTTAAGCGTGCTCAGGCTGGAGTAGTGAGAGGATGGGTGACCGTTCGGGAAGTGAGATGATTTGGAATAATGAGGGTGATTAGAGATTAAATTGAGCAGTGATGAGGGGTGATTAGAGATTAGAGGTTAAAATAATTCAGAAATTTGAAAATAAAAAAATTTCAAAAAAAATTTCAAAAGAAAAATCAGGAAATTTCTTTTAGTCCCGGTTGGTAACACCAACCGGTACTAAAGGTGGACCGGCCACGTGGAGGACCTTTAGTCCCGGTTCTAGATTGAACCGGGACTAAAGGGTCAGGGCATTAGTACCGACACTTTAGTCCCGACTAAAGGCCCTTACGAACCGGGACTAAAGGCCCTTTTTCTACCAGTGATGCCATGGGAGGGTAGGACAAAAGATGTCATGCAAGTTCTTTTCCATAAGCACGTATGACTATATTCGGAATACATGCCTACATTATATCAATGAACTGGAGCTAGCAGTTCTGTGTCACCGTAGGTTATGACTGTTACATGATGAACCGCATCCGGCATAATTCTCCATCACCGATCCATTTCCTATGAGATTTCCATATATTGTTCTTCGCTTATTTACTTTTCCGTTGCTATTGCTATCATCACTACAAAATACCAAAAACATTACTTTTACTACTGTTACCTTTTGCTACCGTTATCACTACTATCATATTACTTTGCTACTAAACACTTTGCTGCAGATATTAAGTTTCCAGGTGTGGTTGAATTGACAACTCAGCTGCTAATACTTGAGAATATTTTTTGGCTCCCCTTGTGCCGAATAAAAAAATTTGGGTTGAATACTCTACCCTCGAAAACTGTTGCGATCCCCTATACTTGTGGGTTATCAAGACTATTTTCTGGCGCCGTTGCTGGGGAGCATTGCTCTATTCTTTGAGTCACTTGGGATATATATCTGTTTATCATTATGAAGAACTTGAGAGATCCAAAAACTAAGATCTATCCCTCAACTACGAGGGGAGGTAAGGAACTTCCATCTAGCTCTGCACTTGATTCACCTTCTGTTTTGAGTAAGCTTGCGACACCTACACCTGCTTCTGCTATTCGTTCTGATATGTCGCATGTTATTGATGATGCCACTTCTGCTATGCATGATACCTATGATGAAACTACTTCTATGCTTGATACTACTATGCCACTTGGTAAATTTCTTGATGAACAACTTGCTAGAGCTAGAGAAATTGAAAATACTGAATCTAATGATACTGAGAAAGTGATGATGAAGAATCACTTGTTACACCTAAGGGTTATGTTTTTGATCAAGAAGTTTCTTTAGCTATTTTAGCTTTCAAAAATAGAAATGAACTCAAAAGGTTATTAGCTAAATGGAGTAAGCAATCTCTAAATGCTAGAATGAAATCTGACCCTGCTTTTGCTACTTCACCTGTCTTTGTTACTGATAAGGATTATGAACTCTCTGTTGATCCTAATATAATTACTTTGGTTGAATCTGATCCTTTTCATGGTTATGAATCTGAAACTGTTGTGGCACATCTTACTAAATTGTATGATATAGCCACCCTGTTCACTGAAGATGAGAGAACTCGTTACTTTCATATTCTTAAAATATTTCCGTTCTCATTAAAGGGTGATGCTAAGATATGGTTTAATTCTCTTGATCCTAGTTGTGTGCGTAGTCCACTACTAGGAAAAGGCATGCTAGTGGCGCACAAGTTTTTCCTACTAATGGCGCACTACTGGTGCGCCACTAGCACCACGCCATTAGAATTAAATACTAATGGCGCACCACCGGTGCGCCATTAATATCTGGTGTACTAATGGCGCACCACGCAGTGCGCCATTAGTACAGCCCACAGTGCGCCATTAGAATGCCTCCCAGGGGGCCATATGTACCCATGTGCTTTGGCATACTAATGGCGCACTAGTGGGTGATGCGCCATTAGTGTCATTTTTACAGTGCGCCATTAGTGTCTTGAGTGGTGCGCCACTTGTATGAATATTAGGGATTATTTTTTCTTTTCTGATATTTTAATAGGTTACAAAATATATTATTGGACAGAATTTAGACAACACGACACAGCAACAATAGAAGATTAGTCTCCGAATACAAATCATCATATTAGTCTCCGAATTCAAAAGACCGAACAAAGATAGAACATTACAAGTCTCGAGACTGCAAGTAGCGAGTTTGTCTTCACATTACAAGTCGACATCGATCATCTAAACTACCATCACATAGAAGAGAGCTGTGGTCATCACGATGAGCATAATCGCGATGAAACTGGTCTTCATCCGGTTCCTCCAACGCTCCCTCCTCTCTCCCGCTAGATAGCGCGCGTATCTAGATTCCGCCTCCGCCCTAGTGGTGTACCCTTTATAACTGTTACCACTGAAACGGTGAACCTGTCTCCGACACTCCTCCCAGTCGTCGGGGACTATGGGAACCTTACCCTTGTACACGACATACGACGGCATCTCTATGCACTAGCCAAACAAAACGTTAGTAGCAATTCACAGACAATACATAAGCAATATATAAGTATGCAACAAAAGGATCGAAAGAGAAAAGCAAGACATTAATAGCATCGATTACATCTAAGTTGACCGACTATCCAAACCAAAGAGACATACAAGTTCATTAAAGTTTAATTACAACATGAGCCAATCGATGTTTCAGAACTACACATAGTATCACTACTTTGGACTCGACTCAAGGGACCGGAGCGTGGATGAAGCCGCTGTCTCTCATGATGGTCATGAAATCGCGGGCGTTGTCGGCCTGCATTTGTAGCGTTGTGTCTATCTCACTGTTGGATGGTTGATTTCTGAGGTTGAACTGCCCCGAGGTACGAAGGACATCTTGATGGATGATTTTCGCAAACTCTGACTGGATGTAAAAGAATTCTTGTCAGATGTCCGCGTCCTGGATTGCCGACAAGCTCGCGGCCCAATCTTTGAGATTATTTGGTAGCAAAAGGTGATTATGGTCCCGTACGATCGCCCGCATGTGATGGAGGGCATAGTAGGCATCCTTCTGACCACCAGGCGGCTGCTTGACGCAGCATAACGTCGTATTGTGGGCGAACACGTGCTTGCCGTACTTACGAACTACCCTGGTGAAGGTGCCTCCATATTTGGCGTAGCCAGGGAGAACATCATCAAGAACTTTCTTGATATTTGTGTAGTCTTTCTTCGAGTGACGATCCGCGTCGAAATACGTGGCTATGGAATATTTCGGGCTTAAGAGGATGAGTGTGCAATGTGTGTCACTGCACAAAACACGGAATGTTAAAAAACGATCGAAATCTAAGAAATCATATGTTACGGGGCGGTTGAGGGGACGACTTACTCGAGAAAGTAAGGCACGGGGAAGTTATCCTTATCTGGGTTTACCAGAATGACGCCTTCGAGGTAAGAACTCGCGACTTGCCGGTCCCCAGCGCTGCCCAAGATCTTGGCACACATGTAGAAGGGGTCAACTATCACGATGTCCGGCGTCTTGTCTCTAATGATCCGCATCTCCATACTCAGCGAAAATAGCCGAACGAAGGTGTAGTGCAGCGGATGAAGGTTAAACATAGCGAAGATGTCATCAAACCGCAGGACGATCGTACCCCCGATGGCGTTATCCACAAAGCCCTTGCCCTCTGGCACCTTGGCCACGAAAACCGGGTATGCCACATCATTCTCTCTGAGACGCCGCTTCTCTAAAGAAAGAACACTATCATGCAGACTCCGCATAGCACTGGTTGTAGCATTGAGCATATTAGTCGGTAGCATCGGCCTACCCGCCACATGCACCCTCCTCGAGATATCCTTAGGTAAAGGTGGCCCGTCCTGAGCACAGATCGTACTCGGTGCCGGCTGGCTCGCACCCTTGTTACTCTTTCTTTTCCGTCCCTTCTTCTTCTGTTGTAATGGGACCGAGTTCTGCTCACAGACCGCCTTCTTGAGTGTGTTGGGGCTGATAATATTTTGCACCTCGGCTATGTGAGGCTCGGTGAAGTCGGCAGCTGGAGGCGTCTCCTGAGAACTGAACATTAGACGATGCCTGTTGAATTGGGTTTCTCCGCAGTACCAGCTAGATCGCAATCGTCTTTTGTAGGGTTGGGTTCTTGAGAAGGAGGCCCCAAGAATTCTTCATCGTACCCATCTTCCGCAAAGTACTTATCGACATTGGTAAATGTACCGTCATTGTTGTCGCTGTCGTCCGGATCCTGTGCCATATGCATGTTCGGATCCTGTGCCGTAGGGATGTCCGGTATGTCCGGTAGCGTTGAAGCAGTCTTGCCATGGCTTAGAGCCGGCACGACTAGCGGTGTTGTCTTTGGGGTGGTGTCCCCCGCCCCAAAACGAATCTGGCTCTTCGGCCAAAGCAGGGGCCAGCTTAGGCAGGCACTGACGGTCATCAGATCATCTTCATCAGCCCCGGCGGGTCGAATCGGAGGTAACAACTCGTCGCAGCCTGGCAGCACCCGAACTAGTTGAACCCTATAGACGGTAGGTGGCATTGAATTACCGTGAACACGGGGTTGCCCGGTTGAACGATTTTGCCCTTGGCGACATCGACCAACTCGTCGTTCACGAAGTGCAGGAGAGTGCGCGGAATGTCGGCGGCACCCTGCGAAAACATGTAGGGCGTCAGGGATGCCCAGTCAAAGGCAAGGAGATGAAGTCCTCTGCCGAGAGGCTTAATTAGTTACCGTGATGATGGCATCGAGATTGGCTAATGTCGTGGCATCACCAACGGCGGGCGTGCAACTGACGGAGGGGCCGCTTGCTGCCCATGCCGGTGTCGGAGACACCAATACCGCCTCCGCCGGAGACACTAATGGCGCCGCCTGCGTGTTGTGTGAGTTGCTGGCCATGAAGCTGGGAATCGGGGGCGGCCCCTGTTGGCCGCTCGCAATCCACGTCGCCAGCCCATGAATCAATATAGGCATAATGCCGGTGAGCGTCGAACCAAGTTGTTGTTGCACTTGCTCTTGGACAATCTCCGGAATCCGCGCCACTTGTGCCTTGAGTTCTTGAACCTCGCGCGACTGGATTTCCGAGCTGGTCTTTCTCTCCTTTCGCCCACCAGCATTATAGTATGACGACCATTTTGTGGACAAGCCTTTGCTGGCCACACGACCAGCTGACGACGGCTTACTGAGCTTATCCTTGTTTTTCATTACGTTCAACGCCCTATTTAGAGTGCTGTCCCAAGGGGTGCTCTGAGACGACCCCGCGGTCCTTATGACTTAGGTTCTCGGTGTTGATCGAGACGATGCTCCGGAGAATGCACCCGAGCTGAACCGAGTACCCCTTGACTATTTGTTTGGCCTTCGTTGGATTCCCGTCAGAGTCCACTTGAGTAAATTCCTCCTTGACGGTGTGGAGCGCGTTCGGGCGCCGGTCCTTCCGTTGCCTCTTCGGTTGGCTGCCATCTGTCCGTGCGCTGCCATCATCAGTGGTGGCATCCTCGGCGGCAGCATCAGTGGTGGCATCCTCGGCGGCACCATCAGTGGTGTCATCCCTGACGCCACTAGGAGTTGTGTAGTCAGGATCGATGTCTTCCACGGCGTCCTCATAGCGGTGAGGTTGTTCCTCCATCTCCTGGGACAGCTCCCGGAATTGCTTGCTGCCCGAACCGCCGGCCTCATCGTTGTGGGCCATGTTTAGCTCTAAATAGGAAAAAAAGTTTGGTTAAAAAGTAGGTTATTGTCAAGGAACAAGATCATGGTCTCATCATTTAGGGTTTGTCGACACCGAGGCATCCTAAAAGCTAAGCTTTTATAATTTAGGGTTTGTCAACGCTGAGGCACCCTAAAAGCCTAAGCTTTCATCATTTAGGTTCTTATCGACACCAAGGCACCCTAAAAGCCTAAGATTTCATCATTTAGGTTCTTATCGACACTGAGGCACCCTAAAAACTATGGTTTAATGCAACAAGAATAAAGGGGCAGTTGATCCTACTTAATTAAGTACTAAGACCCCGGCGCATGCATTGGTCCCCATATGTCCTATTTTTAGCAAAGTCATGCTAAAATTCACGGAAAATTTCAGCATGATCTTTGCTGAAAATAGGATATATGGAGTACCCGAATTTGCTGAAACGGAAATTAATCGACATTCCAGCAAACTCAAGGGCCTCTCGGGGTACCTGCAAATTCATCATGACACGATGGTCGGAGACAAAACCCAGCAAACTAGCAAAGTTATAGACGTGTTTACAGAAATTGTTTTCTGTAAAAGATGATCATCATATTTACAAGTCTTTCTCAATGTGATCACCAGTAATTCAGAGGCATCACAAGTAATTCCCTGTGCATTTGTCCCTCCCCAACTAGATACTAGAGTAGCACTGTTGATGCCCTGTTCTTGCTGAACTTTATGATAGTATATACAACAACTTATCCTAAATGTGGCTAGAACTGCAGATTTACAAATTAAAGGACACAAACTCAAGCAAGCTTCCTGAACAATACCCTGACAGAAAACATAGGACAAGCAATGAATTTCTATAACCAGTAAGAACAAGGGGACGATTTTAGCAAGTTAAGTGCAGCTCTAGCACCCTGTGCATGAAATGTATCATGTATCAAACCTTTAATTAACTGCTGAAAAACATAAATGTACCATGTGAACATATAATACCTTCAACACATTAATTATAATTTGAATAATTTGGAATAATTGAATTGAATTAATTTGAACAATTTTGACTATTTGGATTAATTTTAGGAGGGAACTACACTACACTACATACCCCAATTTGAGAAGAGCGGGAACTACAGTACACAGCACTACACTACATGGTCACTACTACTCCAATTTGGAAATAATACTCTAGGCTGTCAAAGTATAGCACAGGAGCAACGATATTAAACCTAGTAGCACTACTGAACCTAATTGAACCTAGGCAATACTCCAACTGAATGCTGGACCATGCATGTTCTGTCTCACTACTAAACCCCAAGAGAGAAATTCAGTAACAAATGGAGTAATAGATTAACAAATTAGAGTACACAAGAACTAAACTCTGGTTAACTGAATGCATTAGCTACTGAGTTGTCCAGATTAACAAACTACATTGCACAAATCTCCTGTCAACATCAGTAACAAAATTCAGATTAACTGATTACTTCCATATGTCAATTTACAGTGCACAAACTTTACTGTTATCATCATCAGTAACAAAATTCAGACATTACAGGTGGAGTTGGGGGTGAAGTAGTCACAGTAGAAGGCGTTGCAAGTGTTTATCTGCGGCCATCATGAATCCATTCATCATTACGCAGGGAACAGAGACTGATAAATTTGTCAATTTTAGAAGAAAAGGAACGAATACTAGCATTGCATCTCTACTGAACTGAACATGTGGCAAATGACAAATGTTGTCTAATGTTGAACAAATGGAATGAAAGACATTGTCTTTCTAAACCTAGGAACACAGTCATTATTGTCTGTCTATGATAGCCATGGCAAATGCAACACATGAGTTATCTGTGGCACATAGCAAAGCAATTAACCTGAGATCACAAGTCATAGCAAAGCAATTAACCTGAAGTGTTGAGACATAAGACACGGTCGAGGGGAGGGAGGGATGGAATGGGGAGGGAGGGATGGAATGGGGAGGAAGGGTGGAGAGGGAGGAAGGAGGAAGGAGGAGAG
>NC_041392.1:655130377-655216079 GCF_002162155.2 Triticum dicoccoides
ATCGAGATCGAGATGGAGGGGGATAGCGATCGAGATTTAAAAATATTCATCAAATTTGAAAAAATATTCATGAATTCAAAAAGTTCCCATGAAATTTAAAAATATTCATGAGTTCAAAAAGTGCCCATGTAATACAATCGAGAAATGAAGACTACGATTTAAATACAATCGATCTTAGCTAGCTAGCTATCTGTTCACAATCTTCTTGCCCTTATTTTTCGCAAATGGAGTTCTTCTGTGGAACGGACGTCCTTTAGGTAGGGTGGTCCTGCTTCTTCTTGTCGTGTATGTTGCTACTTCATCGTCGTCGTCATGTTCGATCTTTGGGTCGCCATACTTGTCGAAGTCTTGCTCATTGGCTACTCCATCCATTCCGATGATCTTCCTTTTGCCTCTCCTCATGACAACACGACTTGGCTTTGACGGGTCGGTAATGAAGAAGCATTGGTCCACTTGGGAAGCCAGTACCCATGGCTCATTTTTCGTGGTGAAGTTTGCGCCCGCGGTATTGGATTTGGCTTCGGGTATAACCATGGTGGTGAAATACCGGTCTTCTTTTAGGAAGCTCTTGGCCCATCTGACACGGAACATCGGGACCCTCTCTCCGGCGTAGCTCAGCTCCCAGATCTCCTCGATCCTTCCGTAGTATATGTCCTTGTCGTTACCGGTGTAGGATTCCATCATTACCCCGGAGTTCTGATAACCATCGCTCTTCATGTCCTTGTCCTCGATGTAGAATGTATAGCCATTGATATCGTACGCCTCATAGGTCATCAGGTTGTGCTCGGCGCCCTGTGACAAGGCGAATATGAGTTGTTCTTCCGCGGAAGAATCCGCATGTAAAGGGTACGACAGAAGCTTCTGCTTGAACCAACGCGTGAAACATGAGTTGTGCTCTTTGATTATATCTCCGTCCGTCCTCTGTTGGCCTCGGTCATTGTACGTCTTCTCAATAAAGGTTTTGTGCTCTACCACCCAAGGATCGACCACGTCTATGTGTTGTAGTGCGACTAGGTTTTCTCTTTCAAAGTCGGCGAGTCGACCCTCGAAGTCGACATGCATTTCGCGGCGACCCTCACGGTGACCCCATCCAGCGAGCCTGCCGAGGTACCTGTTGACGGGTAGACCAACGGGGTTCTCGATGCCTAGATAATTCGTGCAGTAGGAGATGCACTCTTCGGTCAGAAAGCCCCTGGCTATGCTTCCCTCTGGACATGACATGTTGCGAACGTATCCTTTGATGACACCATTCATCCTTTCGAACGGCATCATGTTGTGCAGGAACGTCGGCCCGAGTTGGATGATATCCTCCACGATATGGACTAGCAGATGCACCGTAACGTCGAAGAATGCGGGCGGGAAGTACATCTGAAGCTCGCATAGTATCACCACCATCTCTTCCTGTAGCCTTCTGAGTTGCCTCACGCCAACCGAGTTCCGAGAGATGACGTCGAAAAAGTTGCATAGGCCAAATAGCATTTCATGGACGTGCGCGTCCATGATTCCATGGAATGCAACTGGAAGTATCTGCGTCATCAGCACATGACAGTCGTGAGACTTCATCCCGCTGAACTTCTGCTTTGCTGGGTCTATCTATCTGCTTATCTTCCCCGCGTAACTGTAAGGAAGTTTTACTCCTACGAGGCAGGTGAACAACTGCTCGATCTCCTCCTGACTTAGAGTGAAGCACGCGGGAGGGTAGTCATTTCCGGTCTTCTTGGCCTTTTTGCCTTTGCGATGACTTTCCGTGTCCTGCTTCGCCTCATCATCATCATCATTAGTGTGAAGCTCCTCCCTGATGCCCATTGATTTCAAGTCTGCCCTTGATTTCGGCCCATCTTTTGTCCTCTCTGGCATGTTGAGAAGGGTACCAAGAAGACTCTCGCACACGTTCTTCGTGATATGCATGACATCAAGGCTGTGAGGCACATGGTGGATCTTCCAGTATGGCCTAGAAAATAGACCTCATTTTCCATACCTTCAGCAGCGGCTCTGGCGCCTTTCGCTTCTTTCTCGGCTCTGGCGCCTTTTGCTTCTTTCCCGGCAGTGGGCAATCTTTCCAATTTTTCAACAGCTCGTCTATTTCATCGCCCTCCTCATACGCGGGCGTCTTCGGTGTTCGGTTTCACCATCGAACAGATCCTTGCATTTTCTCCACGGGTCATCGTCGCGAAGCCACCTGCGATGTCCCATGAACACGGTTTTCGGAGACCCGAGATCTCTATCTAGCTAGAGATACGTTGTGTCATCCATGCACCTGACGCATCTAGAAAATCCGTGGACCACCTGCCCCGCGAGATATCCATAACCGAGATAGTCGTGCACCGCGTGAGCAGTGCGGCTCTAATAGGGAAATATTCTTTCTATGTGGCGTCCATTATATTGGCTGGCATTTTCCACAACGTGTCTAGCTCCTCTTTCAGCAGCCCCAGATATAGATTGATGTTGTTCCCTGGTTTTTTCGGCTCTTCGATTAGCATACTAATGTGAATGTACTTCCTCTTCATGCACAACTAGCGGGGAAGGTTGTACATCCACACAAACACAGGCCAGGTGCTATGTGTGCTTCTCTGGCTGCCAAACAGATTGACTCCATCGGTGCTCGCTCACAGCACGATGTTCCTTGGGTCGTTCCCAAATTCTGGGTCTTCGAAGTTCAACACTTGCCACTGGCTCGCATCATTAGGGTGACTTAGCATCTTGTCTTTTTTATTTATCTCTGGATCATTTCCGTCATCTTCTCGCTTCTTGTCCTCCCTATCCGCGTGCCAACGCAAGAGCTTTGCTACCTTAGGGTCCGCGAAATACCACTGCAGACGAGGAGTGATCGGAAAGTACCACACCAATTTTCGAGGAGCTTTCTTCCTCTTCTTGTATCGAGTGACGCCGCACACGGGACATATGGTAGACTCCGCGTGCTCGTCCCGATAAATGATGCAATTGTTCATGCACACATGGTATTTCACGTGCGGTAAATCCAGAGGACACACAATTTTCTTTGCCTCCTCAAAACTGGTCGGGCACTTGTTCCCCTTGGGAAGACGTTCGTGCCAGAATGACATGTTCTCGTCGAAGCATGCGTCGGTCATTTTGTGTTTTACCTTCTTCTCCAGAGCCATGAGCATTACTTTCAGGCGGGTATCCTCGGGCCTGCATCCTTCATACAATGGATTAACCGCGTCTATCTCCAGTTGATCCAGCTTGGCTTTCTCTCGGGCGGCAGCTCTTGCATTATCCATCTACTTGAGAAGCAGCTCTTGAATATGAGGGTCTTGCACCCAGCCTCCATCGTCGTCTGCTCCGGCATCTCCATCTTCATGATCATGCCCTTCGTCTTGATCTTCCTCATCATCATGTCCGACATCTTCTACATGATGACTATGTACAGCATCACCATCGTGATCATGTCCTGGAGATTCTCCGTCTTCTCGCCCGCCCTCGCCGCGGTGGTTGTCTTGCTACCCTAACTCATTTCTTGCCCGACCCCCATGGACGACTTCATAATCATCTTCATCACCTTGCCACCGATAGCCATCCATGAAACCGTGCAAGAGCAGGTGGTGCCGCACCTGCCTGGAATTCGGGTTCGCAATAAGGCTCTTCAGCTTGCATCTTCGACACAGACATCTTATCTCCGTCTTGTTCTTTTGAAGCATCTCGGCCTTCGCGGAGCTCAAAAACCTATTCATGATGCCTCCGGTCATCGTGCGGACCATGGTTGCCTGCGGGGTAGAGCAAAACGATATTTTAGAACCAAGAAAAAATTTGGCATGACTTTCCCTAAAAATAGGACCAAAAAGAATGCATAGTGCCAAAATTATCGCCGAAACGGAAATGAATCAACATTCCGGCAAAATATTGGCAACTACCGCATTTCAAATACCGGTACTTGCAAACACAAACATATGCAACACCACAAACATACATAGATCTAGCAAGGGCATAAAAAGTGCATGTGCACGTTGTTGGAGCGAGCTAGGGGGAAAAAGTAGATCTACAACATAAAGATAGCTTTCCCCTTACTTACCTATCAAAAAAGGTAATTTAACCACTTAATTTTGATGAATCTATGGTGCAAATGAGGTGAGGAGGAGGAGGCAGCCGACACAAGCTTGGAGGAGGAGGTGGAGAGAATGGAGTGGGGAAAGAGAGTGTGTAGGTGTGGCTGTCAAAATATCTAGCTGATCCCATGTTACTAATCACGCACCATAGACGGATGCGCTATTAGTAACCCTTGTTACTAATGGCGCACCCGCTTGAGGTGCGCCATTAGTAGTTTTGCAAAAATATAGTAGTGGCGCACTGGGTTGGAGGTGTGCCATTACTAGTTAAACTAGTAATGGCGCACTCTTCCCTGGTGCGCCATTAGAAGTTTTGGAAAAAAAAATTGTTACTTATGGCGCACCATGGGTCTGGTGCGCCATTACTATATAATAGTGGCGCACCACATGTCTAGTGCGCCATTAGTGGCCATATAATCTATAGCCCTTTTCCTATTAGTGGTCCCCAGGATATGATTTATTACTTCTCTGCTAAATATTACCCTGCTCATAAGAAACAAGATGCTTTAAGGGATATATATATATAATTTTGTGCAAATTGAAGAAGAGAGTCTCCCACAAGCTTGGGGGAGGCTTCTCCAATTACTTAATGCTTTTCCTGATCATCCTCTTAAGAAAAATAAAATACTTGATATCTTTTATAATGGACTAACCGATGCCTCCAGAGATTACCTGAATAGTTGTGCTGGTTCTGTTTTCAGGGAAAGAACACCGGATGAAGCTGAAATTCTATTGAATAATATGTTGGCAAATGAAAATAATTGGACACCTTCGGAGCCAGTTCCTGAGCCTATTCCTAAACCAACTCCGAAGAAGAGGGGTATTCTATTTCTCAGTCCTGAAGATATGCAAGAGGCAAAGAAATCTATGAAAGAAAAAGGTATTAAAGCTGAAGATGTTAAGAATTTACCTCCTATTGAAGAAATACATGGTTTTAATTTACCGCCTGTTGAAGAAATATATGATCTTAATCCATTACCTATTGAATAAACTCATGGTCTTGATAACCCGACATAGGTAGTAAAGGTAAATTCTCTCTATAGATATGATAAAGCTGAAATCCCATTTACTAAGTTTGCTGGCCCATGCTTAGATCAGTTTGATAAATTTATGGCTAAGCAAGAAGATTTTAATGCTTATTTTGGTAGACAATTGAAATACAATTCAAATATGCTTGAACACTTGGGTGATTATATGGCTAATGTCAAAGGTGAACTTAAACTTATTAGTAAACATGCTTCTATAGTTACCACTCAAGTAGAACAAGTACTTAAAGCTCAAAATGATTTGCTCAATGAATTGAATAGTAAAGATAATGATCATGTTGTAAGAGTTATGGCTAGAGGTGGTAGAATGACTCAGCAACCTTTGTATCCTGAAGGCCATCCTAAAAGAATTGAGCAAGATTCTCAGAGAAATAATATAGATGCACCTATTTCTTCTAAAAAGAAGAAAACGAAAAATGATAGGACTTTGCATGCTTCTAGTGATCCTATTACTGAAACACCTGAGAATCCAAATGATATTTCTATTTCTGATGCTAAAACACAATCTGGTAATGAACCTGAAACTAGTGATCATGTTAATGATAATGTTCATGATGATGCTCAACCTAGTAATGATAATGATATAGAAATTGAACCTGCTGTTGATCTTGATAACCCACAATGAAAGAATAAACGTTATGTAAAGAAAGAGAGCCTTGGGTTCAGAAACCCATCCCTTTTCCTCCAAAACCATCCAAGAAAAAGGATGATGAGGATTTTGAGTGCTTTGCTGAAATGATTAGACCTATCTTTTTGCGTATGCGATTAACTGATATGCTCAAAACCAATCCTTATGCTAAGTACATGAAAGATATTATTACAAATAAAATAAAGATACCGGAAGCTGAAATTTCCACCATGCTTGCTATTATACTTTTAAAGGTGGAATACCAAAGAAACTTGGAGATCCAGGAGTACCCACTATACCATGCTCTATTAAAAGAAACTATTATAAAACTGCTTTATGTGATCTTGGAGCCGGTGTTAGTGTTATGCCTCTCTCTTTATATCGTAGACTTGATTTGAATAAGTTGACACCTACTGAAATATCTTTGCAAATGGCTGATAAATCAACTGCTATACCTGTCGGTATTTGTGAGGATGTGCCTGTTGTAGTTGCAAACGTTACTATTTTAACGGACTTTGTTATTCTTGATATTCCCGATGACGACAGTATGTCTATTATTCTTGGAAGACCCTTTTTGAATACTGCAGGGGCTGTTATTGATTGCACGAAAGGCAATGTCACTTTTCATGTTAATGGTAATGAGCACACGGTACACTTTCCGAGGAAACAACCTCAAGTTCATAGTATCAATTCTATTGGAAATTTCCATCGATTATATTTGGAGGTTTTGAATTTCCTCTTCCTACTGTCAAGAAGAAATATGATATTCTTATTATTGGGGATGTGCATATCCCCGTTGAGGTAACATAGTGTTATTCAAAATTTCTCCGGTTCCATGTTATTCGGAATGAGTTCGTTAACAAGACTTGATCAACCTTGTTAGTGGATTCCTTTTGATGATCATGAGATGGATGAAACTACAAGGCACAACTTTCTGTACCCCACTTTTACTTTATGTTATTTATATTAAATAAAATAAAAATAATACTTTTTCGTCTGTTATCTGATTATCCGTGCAATATAAAAATACCTCGAAAATAAAAGTTCTCCAAATGCCTTGAAATTTGAATATGATTTTCTCTAGAATATTTGAGAATATTTGGCACTGAGAACATAGCAGGGGGGTCAACCACCTGCCCACGAGGGTGGAGGGTGCGCCCTACCTCCCTAGGCGCGCCCCCTACCTCGTGGGCCCATGGTGGCCCTCCTCCACTTATCCCTGCACCCACACACTTCTTCTTCCTCCCACAAACACGGATATCCAGCTCAAACCCGAATTCTAGCTCATTTTGCTGCCATTTTCGATCTCCTTGCTCAAAGCACCTCTCACAAAACTGCTTGGGGAGATCCTCGCAAACTTCCACAATGGGATCCTCGCAAATATGAATATAGAGATTTTCTTGCTAGTATAACTGTGGGGGAATCTAGAGATATAACACAAGCCACCATAGGGAGCATCCACTTTCCTGCTATAAATTATTTTGCTCTCTTCATAGGTAGGTGTATTAATGGTAAAGATGAGGCATGTCACATTTGTGTCCCCGATACGTCCATTTTGTATCATGCTTTTATATCGATATTTATCGCATTATGGGCTGTTATTTCACTTTATATCACACTACTTATGGCTATTCTCTCTTATTTTACAAGGTTTAAATGAAGAGGGAGAATGCCGGCAGCTGGAATTCTTGGCTGGAAAAGGAGCAAATATTAGAGACCTATTATGCGCAACTCCAAAAGTCCTGAAACCCCACGGAACATCTTACAATAAATAAAGAAAAATCCTCGCCAAAGATGAAGGCTAGGGGGTCCACACCCTGCTCACGAGGGTGGGGGCGCCCCCCCCACCCCTAGGGCGCGACCCCCTACCTCGTGGGCCCCCTGGTGGCTCTCCGACGTCCATCTTCTCCTATAAAAGTGCATGGCAACCTCTGCTTCCCTCTGCGAAGGTCCCATCCTTTATTATTATCTTCTACCTTACGCAAGAGTCATGGTGATCTTCACCTTTTCTTTTTCATTTTATCCTTTGGCAAGCTCAGCATGTTGGAAAGAACATGATATATATATACCTAATTGGATGTAGGGGAGCATGAACCATTATTGTTGACATTACCCTTGAGGTAAAAGGTTGTGGGGCAAAACTATAAGCCCCTATCTTTCTCCGTGTCCGATTAAAACTCCGTAACCACAAGTATTGCGTGAGTGTTAGCAATTATGAAGGACTAGATGATAGTTGAGTATGTGGACTTGCTTTTTAGCTCCAACATAGACTCTTTCCGATGTTATGATAAATTGCAATTGCTTCAATGACTGAGATTACAGTTTGTCGGAGCCTAATAAGGTTTATGATTTATACTTTTGCATTGTGAATAGATCATCACTTGAACATAAGTAATCATATGACAAAATCTGTATATGTTGCTGTTATGAGAATAATCATGATGCCTTCATATCCGTATTTTATTTTTATCGACGCCTCTACCTCTAAACATGAGGACATATTTATTGTTATCGGCTTTTCGCTTGAGGACAAGCGAGGTCTAAGCTTGGGGGAGTTGATACGTCCATTTTGCATCATGCTTTTATATCGATATTTATCGCATTATGGGTTGTTATTTCACTATATATCACACTACTTATGGCTATTCTCTCTTATTTTACAAGGTTTACATGAAGAGGGAGAATGCCGGCAGCTGGAATTCTGGGCTGGAAAAGGAGCAAATATTAGAGACCTATTCTGTGCAACTCCAAAAGTCCTGAAACCCCACGGAACATCTTAAAATAAGTAAATAAAAATCCTCGCCAAAGATGAAGGCTAGGGGGCCCACACCCTTCTCACGAGTGTGGGGGCGCCCCCCAAGGGCGCGCCCCCCTACCTCATGGGCCCCCTGGTGGCTCTCCGACGTCCATCTTCTCCTATATGAAGTCTTTCGATGAGAAAAAAAGGGGAAGGAACTTTTCGGGATGAGACTCCGCCGCCACGAGGCGGAACCTTGGCGGATCCAATCTAGAGCTCCGGCAGAGCTGTTCTGCCGGGGATACTTCCCTCCGGGAAGGGGAAATCATCACCATCGTCATCACCAACGCTCCTCTCATCAGGAGAGGGCAATCTCCATCAACATCTTCACCAGCAGCATCTCATCTCCAAACCCTAGTTCATCTCTTGTATCCAATTCTTGTCTCAAAGTCCGGGATTGGTGCTAGTAGGTTGCTAGTAGTGTTAATTACTCCTTGTAGTTGATGCTAGTTGGTTTATTTGGTGGGAGATCATATGTTCAGATCCTATATGCATATTATTACCCCTCTGATTATGAACATGAATATGCTTTGTGAGTAATTACGTTTGTTCCTGAGGATAAGGGAGAAGTCTTGCTATTAGTAGTCATGTGAATTTGGTATTCGTTTGATATTTTGATAAGATGTATGTTGTCTAGCCTCTAGTGGTGTTATGTGAACATCGACTACATAACACTTCACCATTATTTGGGCCTAGAGGAAGGCATTGGGAAGTAATAAGTAGATGATGGGTTGCTAGAGTGACAGAAGCTTAAACCCTAGTTTATGTGTTGCTTCATAAGGGGCTGATTTGGATCCATATGGTTAGGTTTACCTTAATACTTTTGTTGTAGTTGCGGATGCTTGCAATAGAGGTTAATCATAAGTGGGATGCTTGTTCAAGTAAGAACAGCACCCAAGCACCGGTCCACCCACATATCAAATTATCAAAGTAGTGAACGCGAATCATATGAACGTGATGAAAACTAGCTTGACGATATTCCCATGTGTCCTCGGGAGCAATTTTCCTATTACAAGAGTTTATTCCGGCTTGTCCTTTGCTACAAAAAGGATTGGGCCATCTTGCTGCACATTATTTACTTTTGTTACTTGTTGCTCGTTACAATTTATCTTATCACAAAACTATCTGTTACCACTTATTTCAGTACTTGTAGAGAATACCTTGCTGAAAACCGCTTATCATTTCCTTCTGCTCCTCGTTGGGTTCGACACTCTTACTTATCGAAAGGACTACGATAGATCTCCTATACTTGTGGGTCATCAAGACTCTTTTTTGGCGCCATTGCCGGGGAGTGTAGCACCTTTGGTAGGTGGAATTTGGTAAGGAAAAATTTATATAGTGTGCTGAAATTTACCTGTCACTTGTTACTATGGAAATTAATTCAATGAGGGGCTTGTTCGGGGTATCTTCACCCCGTCCAGTAGAGCCAAGAGTTGCTCCTCAACCTACTGAACCTACTGAAGATGAAACTCCTTTTGAATTTCCTTCGGGTATGATGGAAAAACTGCTAGCTAACCCTTTTACAGGAGATGGAACAAAGCATCCTGATGAGAACTTAATATATGTGTATGAAGTTTGTGGATTATTTAAGCTTGTTGGTATACCCGATGATGCTGCTAAGAAGAAGGTCTTCCCTTTATCTTTGGAGGGAGACACATTGATATGGTATAGGCTATGTGATGATATGAGATCATGGAACTATAAAAGATTGAAATTGGAATTTCATCAAAAGTATTACCATATGCATCTTGTTCATCGTGATCGCAATTATATACATAATTTCTGGCCTCGCGGAGGAGAAAGCATCGCTCAAGCTTGGGGGAGGCTTAAATCAATGTTATATTCATGCCCCAATCATGAGCTCTTGAGAGAAATAATTATGCAAAGTTTTTATGCTCCGCTTTCTGACAACAATCGCACCATGCTAGATACTTCTTGTGCTGGCTCTTTTATGATGAAGACTATTGAATTCAGATGGAATATATTGGATAGAATTAAACGCAACTCTGAAGATTGGGACCTCGACAAAGGTAAAGAGTCAGGTATGACACCTAACTTTGATTGTGTTAAATCTTTTATGGACACCGATATTTTCCGTAAGTTTAGCACTAAATATGGACTTGACTCTGAGATAGTACCTTCTTTCTGTGAATCTTTTGCTACTTATGTTGATCTCCCTAAGGAGAAGTGGTTTAAATATCATCCTCCCATAGAAGTAAAAGTAGTTGCACCTATTAAAGTTGAAGAAAAGACTGTCACTTATAATGATCCTATTGTTCCTACTTCTTATGTTGAGAAACCACCTTTCCTTGTTAGAGTAAAGGATCATGCTAAAGCTTCAACTGTTGTTCGTAAAAGCAATATTAGAACTTATACACCTCCTGAGCAAGTTAAAGTAGAACCTAATATTGCTATTGTTAAAGATCTCTTGTCTGATAATATTGATGGGCATGTTATTCAGTTCGAAGGTGAAACTGCTAGAATTGCTAAACCTTGTGCCAAAGATAAACATAGACCTGTGTTAGGCGTGCCTGTTATTTCTGTTAAAATAGGAGATCATTGTTATCATGGCTTATGTGATATGGGTGCTAGTGCTAGTGTTATACCTTATGACTTGTATAAAGAAATCAAGCATGAAATTGCACCTGCTGAATTAGAAGATATGGATGTCACAATTAAACTTGCCAATAGAGATACTATTTAAGCGATGGGAATTGTTAGAGATGTTGAAGTCTTGTGTGGGAAAGCTAAATATCCTGCTGATTTTCTTGTTCTTACTTCTCCGCAAGATAGCTTTTGTCCCCTTATATTTGGTAGACCCTTCTTGAACACTGTTAATGCTAGGATAGATAGCAAAAAGAATGTTGTTACTATTGGCTTGGATGATATGGTTCATGAGTTTAATTTCTCTAAATTTAGTAAACAACATCGTGAGGAAGAATTACCTAGTAAGGATGAAATTATTGGTCTTGCTTCTATTGCCGTACCTCCTAGTGATCCTTTAGAACACTATTTGCTAGACCATGAAAATGATATGTTCATGAATGAGAGAAGGGAAATAGATGACGTATTCTTTAAACAGGAACCTATTCTGCAACACAATTTGCCTTTTGAAATTTTAGGGGATCCTCCTCCACCCAAGGGCGATCCCGTGTTTGAGCTTAAACCTTTGCTTGATAATCTTAAATATGCTTATCTTGATGAAAAGAAGATATATCCTGTTATTATTAGTGCTAACCTTTCAGAGCATGAAGAAGAAAGATTATTGAAAACTCTGAAGAAGCATCGTGCTGCTATTGGATATACTCTTGATGATCTTAAGGGCATTAGTCCCACTCTATGTCAACATAAAATAAATTTGGAAGTAGATGCCAAACCAGTTCATGATCCTCAATGATGTCTGAATCCTAAAATGAAAGAAGTGGTAAGAAAAGAAATACTCAAGCTTCTGGAGGTAGGTATAATTTATCCCGTTGCTGATAGTCAGTGGGTAAGTCCTTTCCATTGTGTCCCTAAGAAGGGAGGTGTCGGTGTCAAAACCGGCGGATCTCGGGTAGGGGGTCCCGAACTGTGCATCTAGGTCGGATGGTTACAGGAGGCAAGGGACACGAAGTTTTATCCAGGTTCAAGCCCTCTCGATGGAGGTAAAACCCTACGTCCTGCTTGATTAGTATTGATGTTATGGGTAGTACAAGAGTAGATCTACCACGAGATCGGAGAGGCTAAACCCTAGAAGCTAGCCTATGGTATGATTGTTGTTCTGTAGATTGTCCTACGGACTAAAACCCTCCGGTTTATATAGACACTAGAGAGGGTTAGGGTTACACAAAGTCGGGTACAATGGTAGGAGATCTGCATATCCGTATCGCCAAGCTTGCCTTCCACGCCAAGGAAAGTCCCTTCCGGACACGGGACGAAGTCTTCAATCTTGTATCTTCCTAGTCCAGGAATCTGGCCGAAGGTATAGTCCGGCTATCCGGACACCCCCTAATCCAGGACTCCCTTAGTAGCCCCTGAACCAGGCTTCAATGACGACGAGTCCGGCGCGCAGATTGTCTTCGGCATTGCAAGGCGGGTTCCTCCTCCAAGTACTTCATAGAAGATTTTGAACACAAAGATAGTGTCCGGCTCTGCAAAATAAGTTTCCACATATTGCCATAGAGAGAATAATATTTACACAAATCTAATCTGCTAACATATTCCGTAGTGTGACACACCACGACCAAGCCTTTATCCGAGTCTTTTCATTATCCCACCTCAGCACGTCATGCGAGGCGGTTTCCTTGGCACGTCTTGTTAAAGCAGAGATCATGTCCCCTTATTCCAGGATTCTCATCAATACGGGCGTGGGTAACCCAACCGCGCCATTGATTGCGGCGCTTGGAGATAAGCGAGTTTTACCAAGCTGGTGGGGACACGTAGATGCGTCCACCCATATAAGGGGATAAGGATCCACCTTTTCACCTACGCCTTCTTCCTCCCTTGCTTGTCCATTCTCGCGCACTCGAGCTCCAGCGCCCAAGTCCGCACTCCCCACCTCAACCTTCTCCGGCCATGTCCGGAGCGGGAGGCAAGTGGATGGTCTCCTCCATCATGGAGGGACACATCAAAAAACTGAGGAAGGCCGGATACTTGTCTAACGACATTGCGTGCCGGCTTCCCGAAAAGGGGCAGCTCATCCCCACCCCTAGGCCCCATGAGAGGGTGGTGTTCCTCCCCCATTTCTTCCGCGGACTGGGCTTCCCTCTTCACCCATTTGTCCGGGGGCTCATGTTCTACTATGGCCTGGATTTCCATGATCTGGCCCTGAACTTTGTCCTCAACATCTCGGCGTTTATCGTCGTGTGCGAGGCTTTCCTCCGCATCCGCCCCCCATTTCGGCCTATGGCTCAAGACTTTCAATGTCAAGCCGAAGGTGGTGCGCGGCAACCAGGAGGAGTGCGGAGGCGCCATGGTGGGCAAGATGGCCAACGTCTTATAGCTCGAGGGCTCCTTGTGGAGACCCTAAAGGGGTGGCAATCAGGGTGGTTTTACATCACCGAGCCGCGTGACCCTGAATGGGTCGGAGCCCCTGAGTTTCGATCCGGACCCCCTACGCGGCTCACCTCCTGGAAGGAGACGGGCCTGTCGTGGGGTAAAAAAGGAGAGCTGACTGAACTCCAAACATGCGTCCAAACCCTGGTGGACAAGAAGCTCAAACTTGTCAATGTAGTCCAGGTTATGCTCATCGGCCTGATCCTCCCGTGTAAACAACGGGCTTTCAACCTGTGGGAGTTTGACCCGGCGTGGCACCAAACTCTGAGCAGGCTCTTCGACATGACGTACGAGGATGCCTGGAAGGTGCTTTTCAAGGGCGCCGCGGCCCCCGCATCCGCTACCGAGGATCGCGGATTCAGTACGCAGCGTCACGCTCATGCAATAAGCTGTTTTTTCCTTTTACAGGGTATCAGTTTTTCATAGTTTGACTCCATGCGGGATCTAAGGTCCCTTACCTTTGACAAGATTGGCAGGTGACGTCCTGTCACATCCCTAGTTCTGGTATGACCTAGGCTAGCCTTCATGTTTGCATCATGTTTAAATTCCATTTAACTTTGAAATGGGGATTTGTGAAACCCTCAGAAATCATTTCTGAAAATGACCCAAGTAAAAATTGCTCCAAAAGGGTCCAAGAAAATGCTCATGTTGCTCTCTGAAAATATTGGACAGAGATAAAAATCAAACCAATATTTTAAAGAGCTCATAAGTAATTATTTTGGGCATTTGGAATTAATCCAGTATTTATTTGCGTTGGATAAATATTTTTATATATACAAAATATTGTCCAATAATTCTGAATTTTGGTGAGGGGCTTTGGATTAATTCCTTAGGTCCCTGCAAAATTTGACAGAATTAAATGAAATGATTTAGTATTTTTACTAAATCAGAAACAAATGTCAGAAAATAGAAAAGAAAACAAAATGGAAAAATGCTTACCTAGGCCACCTGCGGCCTGGCACTGTGCCGGCCCAACTATGCTCGCCCAGCCCACTGGCCACCGCACCGTCCTCCACCTCGCGCCAGTAGGCAAGGCGTGTGCCCCCCGCGCGCGCGCGCTCCGCGCGCCACGGCACCTGCCTGCCTGTCCTCCTCCTCGTCGCCTGGATGCCCCGCGCGACGCCATGTGCCACCCCGCACCTCTCTTCCTCTCTCCAGTGGCCTCCCCTCCTCTCTCTCGCCCTTCCCCGCAAACGCCCGAGCGCTGCCGTCGCCGCCGCACGCCGTAGCCGCAGCCACCGTGCTCCCCTCGCCTCGCTGCTGTGTCCAGAAGCTCCGCCACCTCGTCCGCAACCTCACCGCCAAGCCACGCGAGCGGACGCGCCCTGCAGCGGCTCCCCCGACCTCTTCTTCAACCTTAGTCCGCCGGAGATCCCCTTCGCCGCCCGCTCGCTCCGACGCTTCCCCGAGCCAAATGAGCACCCATCCGACTCCCTATGAGCTCCGCCATCTTCTCCCCTTCTCCCCGCGCTCGTACGCTTCCTCTAGCCGCCTCCTCTACCAGAGCCGAGCCGCTCCGCCGCACGGGCTCGTCACCGGCGAAGCCCCGGTGAGCAAATGGCCCCGTGCATGCGTCCGTTGAACTCGCAACGACCCGTGGAGCAACGCTAGCGCGACAGCCAGCTTGTTTGCAAGCTGCAGCGCTAACCCCGCACCCACCCGAGCTCCGGCCGCCGCCGCGAGCTCTGCTTCGGCAAGCTCCGCCGTTCTCGCGGCCTCCCTTGAGCGCGGCTGGATGCGCCCGTGCACGGGCTACCCGCCGGTGGCCTCCGTGTGCCAAACCATGGCCTCCAGCTCATTCCGGCGAACTTCCGCCGTGGCTCGAGGTCATCGCCGGCGAAACTCCGGCGGCTGACGTGGCGCGTGATTAGCTGCTAACCCTGCCGCTTAATCCACCCCCTAAGCCACTGACTATGGGCCCCAGTGCTCGGTCAAACCCTGGTCGGCTGGGTTTGACTCGGGTTTAGCCCCGGTGTCACTGACGTGTCGCCCCCACACGTTAGGTTTGACCTGGTCAGCCCTGCTGACGCCTCTGTGATGTCATGCTGGCGCAATAATGATTTTTTCTGGATTTTAAATAATTCAGAGAATTCTAGAAATTGATATAAACTTCAAAAATTCATAGAAATTCAATCGTAGCTCAGATTGAAATAATTTATATATGAAAAATGATCAGAAAAATTCAATCTATCCATCTGTACCATTTTCATGCATGACAAACCAACCTACACATGTTGTATATATGAAAACACACTTATGGGATATTTAAGAGCTTAATTTGGAGTTGTATTTGAACCTTGGCTCAAATGGACTTCAACCAAATAATTGCTAGATGCTTTAACTCAAACAATATCACATATTCATGCCATGATCATGCATCATATTGTTGCATATAGTTGTGTTTGATTTTTGACACCGTTCCTTCTCAATAGGTTCTGCTCTGGAGATCGATCCAGAGTACTTGTCAGAGGAGCAGTGCCCCCCTGTTGATCTACCAGGCAAGCAAACCCCCTTGTTCATTCCGATACAATCCCACTCTCTCGCTCCTGCTCCCTTTTACTGCATTAGGACAACAATGATTCAACTGCTACTTTATGCTGCGGTAGTTGAATCCATCCCTCTGCATGACCTGCCATTGCCACAGTAAATAGTTGAAACCCACTAGCATGTGTAGGAGTTGCTTGAGCCATGTTGTGTTCTTGCCATGCCATGCCTGCTATTGCTTAGAGTATGTCAGGTCTGATTCATTGGGAATGAATTGGAGTACAGTGCTATGTTCTGATGTTGAGAGTTAAGCGTGTGAACACTATTTGGTAAAGGTAGCGGTGAGAGGCCATGTAGGAGTACATGGTGGGTCGTCTCACTGGAACCGTCCCTAAGAACTGAGTTCTGTGTATGTTGTCCAAGGACTAGCTACTACCACATATTGGGTTCTGGTAACTCGACACCTCTCGACTTATTAGCCAACTTGATCTATGTCCAGGAGTTGCAAATAGTTTCTGGTGTTTATAGGTAGTGCTATTTTTCTACCGAGTGGCACCCGACAGGGTGGACTTGGGACAGACTAGGCACACGTGGCCCGGTGTACCGAGTGGCACCCGGATGATGGGCTCGGTAACCCTGTACACATCGTTTGGGGCCGTGAGCGAAACCCCGGCCGGATCTCCTTGCGGATGGAACCCGAATAGGCGATAAACCTGCATTAGAGTCTTGTTTGGGTAGTCAGGTCGTGGCCGACACCCTCACCAGGCTTCCACTTGAAGGTTGCCGAGATACATGATGTGTATATGGTGATAAGTGGTGAGAGCGGGTGTGAAGAAGTACACCCCTGCAGGGTTATCATGATCTATTCGAATAGCCGTGTCCTCGGTTATGGACTTCTTGGATGCTTACGTGGTACATAAAAAACTTAAAGTGGATACTCTAAAATGCTCAAGACAAGTGTGAGTGCTACGGATGGCCTTCTCGTGGAGGGACGGGGATGAATCCATAGTAGTGTATTGATGTGGTGATTAGTGGACTCGTGTGCGCTGCCTCATCTCAAAGAAGTTTCTCATTGTCGTAGAATAGGATAGCCACTAAGTCAAAGCTAGCTTGCTATAACTAAACCCCACATTACCTTCTTGATACAAATGCATGTATGATAGGATCTGATGTAAGTCTTGCTGAGTACCTTTGTACTCATGTTTGCTTTATTTATGTTTTGCAGATGAGACATCTGTCTCACTAGTAGTACCGCTTGGACTTCGACGAGTAGCTTGTTACCTCAGCTACGATCTTGTACACTTGGGAGGGACTTGTAGATAGTCAGGCTTCCCAGCCTTTTTCTTTTGTCTGTATTCAGACATGTAATGCTTCCGTTGCTTGTATGCTCTGAATGATGGGTCATGTGACCCCTGTTTGTATTTAATGCTATGTGGCTCTTCTGGGCTTTTATCTATATGAGTTTGCATTATGTTGTGATGCCATGTTGTACAACACATACTTGCATGTTATGCGTACGTGTGACGTGTATTGCTATGTCTGGGATCCAACAATCTAGTTGTTTATCCTTGGCAGCCTCTCTTATGGGGAAATGTAGTTTAGTGCTTCCTTGAGCCATAGTAGTCGGCTACAGCCCGGTTCACCAGAGTCCTGCTAGCCCAGCACTATGGCTCAGGACACTTGACTGGCAGGCATGTGTTTCACTTCGTTCCTGTGTCTGTCCCTTCGGGGAAATGTCACGTGGTGACATCCGGAGTCCTGTTAGCCCAGTGCTATAGCCCGGATTCACACGCTGCTGACCGACATGCTCGATGTGAATCATGTATGCCTGTCCCCATAGGTTAGTGCCGTTTTGGGTTCACGACTAGCCATGTCGGCCCAGGTTCTCTGTCATATGGATGCTAGCGACACAATCATATACGTGAGCCAAAAGGCGCAAACGGTCCTAGGCCAGGGTAAGGAAACACCCGTGAGGATACCGTGCGTGAGGCCACAAAGTGATATGAGGTGTTACCGGCTAGATCAATGTGACTTGGAATCGGGGTCCCGACAGCTTTGGTATCAGAGCCTGACTGCATGTAGGATTGCCAAGCCAACCTGGTCGACGTTGGGTCTAGAAATTCTTTAGCTATATAGGGGAATTGATTGTGGAAGGGAACGTAAGGCTCTTTTTACTCCTTATACCTCATGCCCTTCTGATCTGAGTCGTCCTATCTTTCCTACGGGGTTAAGGAACTAGGCTTTCTCTTCCGTCTATCAGGATCACGTTACTACTCTGTAGTCTCTAAGGTTTGGTTGATCTGAGTCATATCCCAGTTTGAGTACCTCCGGTGTAGCTTGTTTAGCAATATCTCAAAACCTTGAGTGATGATGTTGAGTATGGTGCTACCCCGTCTTTTGCAGAATGTCTCATTTCGAGCATTTTGCTGCTGTTATGCTGCCGGAATTGTCCTAGGAGTTCAAGAGATAGTATTTTTCCTCGCACTATATTCTACATCCTTATGATGATGCTGAATCCATCCTTGTTTCCTTGGTTGGTTCTTCAGGATGTCCTCAGTTAACCGAAGTTCTGTTGCTCGTAGCCGGAACCATGGAGATGGTAGGGATGAGGATCCTCCCGACCAGCCTTCGTTGGCAGAGTTCATGTTAGAGATGGTGAAGAACAAGTGAGAGTCTAACCGCTTGATAGCACGTATTGAGGAGAACACCTCCCATCAGCACAAAGAGTCAGCGTCCATCTATGATTTCATTGGTCTGAAACCACCTACCTTCCATCATTCCATTGAACCACTCGATGCAGATGACTTGCTACATAGTATCACACACATGCTGCGCTCTGCGAATGTAGCTGAAAGTGACAAGGTCACCTACACTGCTTATCATCTGGAAGGTCCTGCTAGTCTTTGGTGGCAGAACTATGAGGCTATGCTTCCAGCTGGCCAGATACCTACCTGGAGAGATTTTACTGAAGCCTTTCATGAACATCACATTCCTTAAGCCCTCATTGATCGCAAGAGAGAAGAGTTCTGTAGTTTCACCCAGAGTAAGATGGTTGTTGATGCTTACAGTAGAGAGTTTGAGAACCTTGCCTGCTATGCTACAGAAGAGGTGTCCACGGACGACAAGAAGCAGGCTAGGTTCCGGAAGGGTCTCAACCCCAAGTTGCATCGTGATCTCCACTTGCATCATTGCAATACATTCTAGGCTCTTGTGAACAAGGCCATTAATGCAGAGACAACTCAACTCACTTACGAGGAGTCTCGTAAGCACACCCGTGGTTTGGGTTCTTCTTCAGGTTCTACTTCGCAGAAGCGCCGGATTTGGGTTCTGAACTCCGCTCTTCCACCCGATTATACACCAAGGCCATCTTGTGTGGCACCTCACCCAGTTCAGTTACATGCTCCACCCAGGCCTATTGATAGACTGCTTGTCAAAGCGGGTCCACGTCCTACTTCAGGGACTTGTTTCACCTGTGGAGAGCCAGGACACTATGCATGTGACTGCTCTCAAACCAACTATGCTCGACCCCAGCCTGAGAAGTCTGTTGGCCGTCGTTAGCCATCACGCAAGATGATTGGTGTCAAGTCAGCTCCCACTGAACGTGGATGTGTGCATCACATCTCAGCTAAAGACACTCATGATGATCCGGATGTCGTTCTTGGTACCCTCCTTGTCAATTGCCATCCAGTTTCGGTTATGTTCGATACCGGAGCATCTCACTCCTTCATCTCTGAAGGCTATGCTCGTTTGCACGACATGTCATTTTGTGATATGCCAACTCCACTTGAAATCCAAACTCCAGGGTCTAGATGGCAAACTACTAGAATAAGACACGGTAATGAAATCCTTGTTGACAGACTTGTATTCCTTGCATCACTTATAGCCCTCAAGTCTACAGATATTAACATCATCTTGGGTATGGACTGGATGAAAGGTCATTATGCCAAGATTGATTGTTACACAAGGTTTTTTCAGCTTACACACCCATCTGGCAAGATAGTCACCGTCTCCACTAGAGTTGCAAAGCGTCAGCTCTATTCTCTTAATGCCAACCCTCTTCCAGACCTTGAAGATTTTCCGGTAGTCCGTGACTTTCTGGATGTCTTTCCAGAGGAACTGCCAGGTATTCCACCTGACAGAGATGTAGAATTTGTCATAGATCTTATCCCAGGAACCGCTCCTATCTCTAGGAGACCTTACAAGATGGCACCCTTAGAAGTAGCTGAGCTTAAGAAACAACTTGATGAATCTTTGCAAAAGGGTTTCATCCGTCCTAGTTCTTCTCCCTGGGCTTGCCCCGTCCTCTTCGTCAAGAAGAAGGATGGTACGGACCGGATGGTTGTAGATTATCGTCCCGTTAATTTGGTCACGATAAAGAATAAGTATCCGCTCCCCAGGATCAATGACCTGTATGATCAGCTTGCTGGATCCTCAGTCTTTTCCAAGATGGATTTGAGGTTAGGCTACCACCAAATCAAGATCAGAAATGGGGACATTCCTAAGACAACTTTTGTCACTCGTTATGGCCAGTACGAGTACACCGTCATGTCCTTTGGTCTAACCAATGCTCCAGCTACATTCTCCCGCTTGATGAACTCGATCTTCATGGAGTACTTAGATAAGTTCATCATGGTTTACCTCAATGATATTCTTATTTACTCGAAGAACGAGGAAGATCATGCCGAACACCTTAGACTTGTGCTAGAAAAACTCAGAGAGCACCACCTTTATGCCAAGTTCTCCAAGTGCGAATTTTGGTTGCCAGAAGTGACCTACCTAGGCCACATGATCTCAGGTAAGGGCATTGTCATCAATCCCAAGAGAGTTCAGGCCGTTCTTGATTGGACTCGCCTGAAACAGTTAAGCAAGTTAGGAGTTTCCTTGGTCTAGCCAGTTATTGTCGCCGCTTCATTGAGAACTTCTCCAAAGTGGCCAAACCTCTCACGGAACTTCTTAAGAAAGATAAAAAGTTTGAGTGGTCCCCACAGTGTGAGCACAGTTTTCAGGAACTGAAAAGACGCCTGACTTCTGCTCCCATACTTGTGCCACCGGAGTTCACTAAGGACTTTGTTATCTATTGTGATGCCTCACGACAGGGACTAGGTTGCATTCTTATGCAAGATCGCCATGTGATTGCCAATGCATCTCGACAGTTGCATCCACATGAGGAGAATTATCCTACACATGATCTAGAGCTTGCAACCGTAGTCTATGCACTTAAGACCTGGCGACATTACCTTCTTAGTAAATGTTGCGAGATTTACACTAATCACCAGAGCCTCAAGTATATCTTCACCCAACCAGATTTGAACCTTAGGCAAAGGCGTTGGTTGGAGTTGATCTCAGATTACGACTTAGGGATTACCTACACCACAGGAAAGGGAAATGTCGTGGCTGATGCACTAAGTCGTAAGTCCTATTGTAACAATCTCATGTTGCAGCAGGGCCAACCACTTCATGAGGAATTCTGTAAGCTTAACCTTCACATTGCTCCTCATGGATTCCTTTCTACCTTGGTGGCGAAACCTACTCTTGTGGATCATATCATAGAAGCCCAGAAGCATGATACGGGGATTACCCAGATCAAGAGAAACATTGCTAAGGGCATTGCTGGTAGTTTCTCTATAGATGATCGAGGTGTTGTTTTCTTCGGGAATCGCCTGGTGGTCCCCAAGAAGCAGCATCTTCGGCATTTAATCCTTAAGGAGGCTCATGAATCTCCTCTCACGATTCATCCCGGTAGTACTAATATGTATCAGGACCTACGCCAGAGGTTCTGGTGGACTAGGATGAAGAGAGAAATTGCTCAGTTTATTGCTGACTGTGACGTTTGTCGTCGCGTTAAGGCAGAACATCAAAGGCCTGCTGGCACCCTTCAACCTTTAGCTATTCCTGAGTCCAAATTGGATAAAGTTGGTATGGACTTCATCACCGGCTTTCCCAGGACCAAGAGAGGGAATAATGCTATCTTCGTAGTCATTGATCGTATTTCCAAAGTGGCTCACTTCTTACCTGTTCGAGAGAGTATCACTGCTAGTTAGCTCGCTGACTTATATATTTCTTGAATAGTGTCACTTCATGGTGTCCCACTAGAGATCAGTTCAGACCGTGGTAGTCTCTTCACTTCTCATTTCTGGGAGAGTTTCCAAACTGCCATGGGCACCCATCTTTCCTTCAGTACCGCTTTCCACCCTCAATCAAGTGGTCAGCTGGAAAGGGTCAACCAAATTCTCGAAGACATGCTTAGAGATTGTGTTATCTCATTCAGTATGGATTGGGAGAAGTGTCTTCCCTTCGCCGAGTTTGCTTATAACAACAGCTACCAATCCAGCCTCAAGAAAGCTCCTTTTTAGGTTCTGTATGGACGAAGATGTCGAACACCTTTAAACTGGTCAGAAACTGGTGAAAGACAATTCTTTGGACTGGATATGATCCAGGAGGCAGAAGAGCAAGTTCGCATCATTCGTGAGAATTTGAAGATAGCCCAATCTCGTCAAAAGAGCCAGTATGATCATAGTCATAAGGAAGTGGCTTATGAAATTGGCGACAAAGCTTACCTTCGGGTTACCCCTTTGAAGGGTACCCATCGATTCGGTATCAAGGGCAAGTTGGCTCCTCGTTACATTGGTCCCTTTCTCATTCTCGCTAAATGAGGAGAGGTTGCCTACCAGTTGGAACTACACCCACATCTTTCTTGAGTTCATGATGTCTTCCACGTCTCTCAACTTAGGCGTTGCTTCTTGGATCCCATCCGCGGAGTGGACCACGAAACGCTTGATCTCCAAGATAACCTCACCTATCGAGAGTACCCTGTTCGCATTCTTGATTAAGCAGAGCGTGTCACTCGACATCATAACATCAAGTTTCTCAAGGTTTAGTGGTCTCATCATTCCGAGAGAGAAGCTACCTGGGAGCGTGAAGATCATCTTTGACTTGAGTACCCCTCTTTCTTTCCGCCAACTCCTGAATCTCGGGACGAGATTTTTCCGAGTGGGGCGAGTTGTCACATCCCTAGTTCTGGTATGACCTAGGCTAGCCTTCATGTTTGCATCATGTTTAAATTCCATTTAACTTTGAAATGGGGATTTGTGAAACCCTCAGAAATCATTTCTGAAAATGACCCAAGTAAAAATTGCTCCAAAAGGGTCCAAGAAAATGCTCATGTTGCTCTCTGAAAATATTGGACAGAGATAAAAATCAAACAAATATTTTAAAGAGCTCATAAGTAATTATTTTGGGCATTTGGAATTAATCCAGTATTTATTTGTGTCGGATAAATATTTTTATATATACAAAATATTGTCCAATAATTCTGAATTTTGGTGAGGGGCTTTGGATTAATTCCTTCGGTCCCTGCAAAATTTGACAGAATTAAATAAAATGATTTACTATTTTTACTAAATCATAAACAAATGTTAGAAAATAGAAAAGAAAACAAAATGGAAAAATGCTTACCTAGGCCACCTGCGGCCTGGCACTGTGCCGGCCCAACTGTGCGGGCCCAGCCCACTGGCCACCGGACCGTCCTCCACCTCGCGCCAGTAGGCGAGGCGTGTGCCCGGCGCGCGCGCGCACTCCGCGTGCCACGGCACCTGCCTGCCTGTCCTCCACCTCGTCGCCTGGATGCCCCGCGCGACACCATGCGCCGCCCCGCACCTCTCTCCCTCTCTTTAGTGGCCTCCCCTCCTCTCTCGCCCTTCCCCGTGAACGCCCGAGCGCTGCCATCGCCGTGGCATGCCGTAGCCGCAGCCACCGTTCTCCCCTCGCCTCGCTGTTGTGTCCAGAAGCTTCGCCACCTCGTCAGCAACCTCACCGCCAAGCCACGCGAGCGGACGCACCCTGCAGCGGCTCCCCCGACCTCTTCTTCAACCTCGGTCCGCCGGAGATCCCCTTCGCTACCCGCTTGCTCCGACGCTTCCCCGAGCCAAACGAGCCGCCCATCCGACTCCCTGTGAGCTCCGCCATCTTCTCCCCTTATCCCCGCGCTCGTACGCTTCCTCTAGCCGCCTCCTCTACCGGAGCCCAGCCGCTCCGCCGTACGGGCTCGTCGCCGGCGAAGCCCCGGTGAGAAAATGGCCCCGTGCATGCGTCCGTTGCACTCGCAAAGACCCGTGGAGCAACGCTAGCGCGACAGCCAGCTTGTTTGCAAGCCGCAGCGCTAACCCCGCACCCACCCAACCTCCGGCTGCCGCCGCGAGCTCTTCTCTGGCGAGCTCCGCCATTCCCGCGGCCTCCCCTGAGCGCGGTTAGATGCGCCCGTGCATGGGCTACCCGCCGGTGGCCTCCGTGTGCCAAACCATGGCCTCCAGCTCATTCCGGCGAACTTCCGTCGTGGCTCGAGGTCGTCGCCGGTGAAACTCCGGCGGCTGACGTGGCGCGTGATTAGCTGCTAACCCTGCCGCTTAATCCACCCCCCTAAGCCACTGACTATGGGCCCCAATGCTCGGTCAAACCCTGGTCAGCTGGGTTTGACTCAGGTTTAGCCCCGGTGTCACTGACATGTGGCCCCCACACGTTAGGTTTGACCTGGTCAGCCCTGCTGACGCCTCTGTGATGTCATGCTAACGCAATAATGATTTTTTCTGGATTTTAAATAATTCAGAGAATTCCAGAAATTGATATAAACTTCAAAAATTCATAGAAATTCAACCGTAGCTCAGATTGAAATAATTTATATATGAAAAATGGTCAGAAAAATTCAATATCTCCATCTGTAGCATTTTCATGCATGACAAACCAACCTATACATGCTGTATATATGAAAACACACTTATGGCATATTTAAGAGCTTAATTTGGAGTTGTATTTGAACCCTTGGCTCAAATGGACTTCAACCAAATAATTGCTAGACGCTTTAACTCAAACAATATCACATATTCATGCCATGATCATGCATCATATTGTTGCATATACTTGTGTTTGATTTTCGACACCGTTCCTTCTCGATAGGTTCTGCTCCGGAGATCGATCCAGAGTACCTGTCAGAGGAGCAGTGCCTCCCTGTTGATCTACCAGGCAAGCAAACCCCCTTGTTCATTCCGATACAATCCCACTATCTCGCTCCTGCTCCCTTTTACTGCATTAGGACAACAACGATTCAACTGCTACTTTATGCTGCGGTAGTTGAACCCATCCCTCTGCATGACCTGTCATTGCCACAGTAAATAGTTGAAACCCGCTAGCATGTGTAGGAGTTGCTTGAGCCATGTTGTGTTCTTGCCATGCCACGCCTACTATTGCTTAGAGTATGTCAGGTCTAATTCATTGGGAATGAATTGGAGTACAGTGCTATGTTCTGATGTTGAGAGTTAAGCGTGTGAACACTATTTGGTAAAGGTAGCGGTGAGAGGCCATGTAGGAGTACATGGTGGGTCGTCTCACTGGAACCGTCCCTAAGAACTGAGTTCTGTGTATGTTGTCCAAGGACTAGCTACTACCACATATTGGGTTCTGGTAACTCAACCCCTCTCGACTTATTAGCCAACTTGATCTCTGTCCAGGAGTTGCAAATAGTTTCTGGTGTTTATAGGTAGTGCTATTTTTCTACCGAGTGGCACCCGGCAGGGTGGACTTGGGACAGACTAGGCACACGTCGCCCGGTGTACCGAGTGGCACCCGGATGGTGGGCTCGCGAACCCTGTGCACATCGTTTGGGGCCGTGAGCGAAACCCCGACTGGATCTCCTTGCGGATGGAACCCGAATAGGCGATAAACCTGGATTAGAGTCTTGTTTGGGTAGTCAGGTCGTGGACGACACCCTTGCCAGGCTTCCGCTTGAAGGTTGCCGAGATACATGACGTGTATATGGTGATAAGTGGTGAGAGCGTGTGTGAAGAAGTACACCCCTGCAGGGTTATCATGATCTATTCGAATAGCCGTGTCCTCGGTTGTGGACTTCTTGGATGCTTACGTGGTACATAGAAAACTTAAAGTGGATACTCTAAAATGCTCAAGACAAGTGTGAGTACTACGGATGGCCTTCTCGTGGAGAGACGGGGATGAATCCATAGTAGTGTATTGATGTGGTGATTAGTGGACTCGTGTGCGCTGTCTCATCTCAAAGAAGTTTCTCGTTGTCGTAGAACAGGATAGCCACTGAGTCAAAGCTAGCTTGCTGCAACTAAACCACACATTACCTTCTTGATACAAATGCATGTACGCTAGGATTTGATGTAAGTCTTGCTGAGTACCTTTGTACTCACGTTTGCTTTATTTATGTTTTGCAGATGAGACATCTGTCTCACTAGTAGTACCGCTTGGACATCGACGAGTAGCTTGTTACCTCAGCTACGATCTTGTACCCTTGGTAGGGACTTGTAGATAGTCAGGCTTCCCAGCCTTTTTCTTTTGTAGTTGTTTGTACTCAGACATGCATTGCTTTCGTTGCTTGTATGCTCTGAATGATGGGTCATGTGACCCCTGTTTGTATTTAATGCTATGTGGCTCTTCTGGGATTTTATCTATATGAGTTTGCGTTATGTTGTGATGCCATGTTGTACATCCCATACTTGCATGTGATGCGTACGTGTGATGTGTATTGCTATGTGTGGGATCCGACAATCTAGTTGTTTATCCTTGGCAGCCTCTCTTATGGGGAAATGTAGTTTAGTGCTTCCTTGAGCCATAGTAGTCCGCTACAGCCCGGTTCACCAGAGTCCTGCTAGCCCAGCACTACTGCTCAGGACACTTGACTGGCCGGCATGTGTTTCACTTCATTCCTGTGTCTGTCCCTTCGGGGAAATGTCATGCGGTGACATCCGGAGTCCTGTTAGCCCAGTGCTACAGCCCAGATTCACACGCTGCTGACCGACATGCTCGATGTGAATCATGTATGCCTGTCCCCATAGGTTAGTGCCGTTTTGGGTTCACGACTAGCCATGTCGGTCCGGGTTCTCTGTCATATGGATCCTAGCGACACAATCATATACGTGAGCCGAAAGGCGCAAACGGTCCCTGGCCAGGGTAACGCAACACCCGTGGGGATACCATGCGTGAGGCCGCAAAGTGCTATGAGGTGTTACCGGCTAGATCGATGTGACTTGGAATCGGGGTCCCGACACGTCCGGACAGATCAACTGTCCGGCTCCTTTGCCCGAAGGCCCAACGAACGAACGCTTGGCGAAGCTGCTGGTTCCGGCACCCTATGTGGTGCCGGAGAAGAAGGCTGCGAAAAAGGCCACGGGGACTCGAAAGAGTGCCCGGCACCAGGAGGTGTCGGATCCATCATCCGACGGTTCCGAGGCGCATTCCTCCCGTGAAGACGAGGAGGAAGAAGAAGAGACCTCTCCCCCTCCAGCGGGAGGAGAGAAGAAAAGGAAGGCTGCCCTCTCTAGGGTGGCTGGAGGGTCCAAGAAGGGGAAAACCCTTCCTCCGGACTACTCCACCGACGACGACAACGGCGGAGAGGAGTGGCCGCCCAGGGCCAAGCCCCTGGCAAAATCATAGGTATCCAGATACCATAGTAATTCATAGTATTTGTTTATTGCACAGCTTTCCCTTATGTCGAATATGTTTAAGCAGCCCACCCAAAGACCGGCTCGACGCATCGTCGAGCGGCTCACTGGACTCGTCGGATGTGAACTCGCTTCCGATGGCTTCCTCCCCCCGCCCTACGGACGACACCGAAGTGTTATCCCAACAGGTTCCAAGCCGGGAGGAGGTGGTCCTGGAGGCGCCGCAAGGCGACCTCCCGGACTCCAGGAGTAAAGGGGATGAAACCCCCTAGGGCTCCAAATCCGGCTCTAGGCCGGACACCGCTCCGGAACCTTCAAAGGTTCCAGAGTCCGGCGGGGGACCAACTTCCAAGAGGAGCAAGCCCACCGTGCCGGTGACCCCCGTCCAACCGGAGGCACCGGAGAATCTGTTGGAGGCGCTCCAAGGCGCCTCCATCGACGAGGAGCACCGCCCCATTATGAGTGCGGTGGTCCAGAAGGTTCAGTCCGCCAAGAGCGGAATGACTGAAGCTTGTACTAGCCTTTTAACAGGCTTTGAGGTAAGTAAAGAATGTGTAAATAATATTACCGCATAGACAGTAGCCCCTGATGCTCTGTTTGGCGTTCGGGAAGAAAAGTCGAATAGAGCATCAAATAAAATTCGTAGGAGTCTAACAAAAAGGAGTCAATATGCATATGCAGGCTTCTCTGCTTGCGTCCGCTGCACTGACTGCGGAAGTGGACACGCTAAAGCAGAACCTCGAGCGGTCCGAGCAAGAGCTCGGGCGTGCCAAGAAGCAGCTCGAGGACAATGAAGGTAAGAAATACCTTGTTTAAATATATATAAAGAGGTGGAATTGCAAAAACTGACAGGATTATCATGGCTATTGTAGGGGCCACGTCTGAGGTGGCGACCCTTAAGCAAGCGCTGGTCGAGGCCGAGAAGAGGGCGGCCACGGAGCACACCGAGCGGGAGAAGTATGAGGCCGAGGTTGGCAAGGTATGGCAAGAGCTCTAGGCTCTCATGGAAAAACATGAGAGTTTGGAGCTTGACTCAAAGACGCGAGCGTCCGAGCTCGCGGTGGCTATTGAAAATGCCAAGTCTTCCAAGGCCGAATCCCAGAAGACCCTCCAGGAGTTGGATGAGGTGAAGAAGATAGCGGCGGGTAAGGCATTCTTTATGCAAAGCAAACACATAAATGTGAGTTACTTATTACTTACCTGAATCCGGAGCTCTCCAGGAGCGTTCGCAGATCTTCCCCGGAGTGTGTCCGATACCGCCGCATTCTATCAAGCCGAGGAGGGCAGCTCGACAGAGAAGGTGTTCGGGTCTCAGTATGCTGAGGCCGGACACCTCGTGCCCCTGAGCGACCAGCTGAAGCAACTGGTCGAGCTCCACAAGGCAGCCGAACAGGCCATGAAGGGCCTCATAGTTCGGCTGTGGCCTAGAGGGGCTCTGCCTAGGAGCTATTTCGGGCTGGTGCGGCGGCTGGTGGAGGCCTGTCGAAGGCTCGAAGTCATCAAGCGCTCCGTCTGCATTGAAGGTGCCCGTAGGGCCCTTGCCCGTGCTAAGGTGCACTAGGGCAAGCTGGATGCTGAGAAGCTTGTGAAGGACGGGCCACCGCCAGGGAAAGAGCATCGCAAGCCCTAGAATTATTATAAGGATGTTCTGAAGGGTGCTTGCCATGTGGCGGATGAATGTTCTAGGGATGTAATTTTTGAGTGAAACTTGCTCGTTTTGTCCTGTGCGCTGAAAACTTGTTCATATGCGCTAAGCAATGCTGTTGGAATTTAAAATATTACCTTCTGTGCGGTTGTTTATCAATTCTGAGAGATGACAAGTCGTCGGCTTCTGCCCCCGTGCCGCTAGTGCTGGGGTGTTCGGGGATAAACCTGAGCGCTCTTTTTCCCACGTTTGGGTCCTTCGAGGGAGGCGCTCAGCCCAACGAACAAGGCAATCGGACTATAATGGGTGAACACTCTCACTTAGCCATAGAATTCTATAATTTTAAATTTCGGCGAAGCCCCTGGTATTCAGAAGACCGAGTTCGGGGCGCTATCCACGCCTTGGCCGGACAGAGCCGGCTCCTCGCTCTAAGCGGCATAAGTCTTTAGGGACTCGAAAAACCTCTCGAACAGCGACCAGCTCTTGCTTCATCACGACAGTCAGTTTTAGCTTTCTCCACTGAGGTGCTCGACACAGCTCAACTGGGGCACAATCGCAGTGGTTCTCCTAGTGCTACCTTAGCCAATATAGCGGAACAAAAGGCACCAAAACATAGGAGCCGGGCAAACCAAACTATTGACCCAAGACATGATTTGGAGCCGATGCATATAATGCTATAAGTTTGGGGTGCCGCACTTGTTAACGTGTTCCAACTTCTCACACCATATTGAGGGGTACTAAAGCCCCTGGCGTATTTTGGTCGTACCAAAGTGTACGGATGCAACATGTCGTTAAGGAACATATATTAAAAAAGAGTAATGCAAAAATAGACAAAAGCTATGCATTGTTTATTAAAGAGGGATGCGATCAAAGCAGAACAATACAAATAATGCGATAAGCAAAATGTTAGGCTATTTAACGTGTCCGTTGTAGGGGCAAGCTGCGGAATAGTATGCGAAACAGGTATACTGCTCGTGATGGAGACCACCTGGGAGTTCCGTAATGCGGTGTGGCTTGTCTGCTACCCTGGTTCTTGCATCATTTGTTCGGCAATTGAACTGCCGAACAGGCCTTCCAAAGAGTGGAGTCCTGAAAGTAAGAGAAAATTAAAAAATCGGCAGCCCCTGGTGCGGTTTAAGCCGTGTTTCGGGCGTGTCGTGATGGTGCCCCTCCCCCTGTACCCATGGTATTTCTAGAGCGTAATTATGTACGCAAAGTACTGGTATCGCATTTTTGCGAGGGCTGGGGTTGGGGCCGCATTGCTACGCCTGCTCGGGTCGTGCTAGGCGGTCTTGTTGTAGGTTACTCCGGGCGTGCTTGACGGTGTCCGGTCGTTTAATGGCCGGAATGGAGAACTGCCTGGAGAGGCTGCTTTGTACTTCTGCTGCAAGGGCCGCCGTGTGCTCCTCCGTTCGGAGGGAGCGTTCAGTGTTTCCGTTGACCGTAATTACTCCTCGAGGGCCTGGCATTTTGAGCTTAAGGTATGCATAGTGCGGTACCGCATTGAACTTGGCGAATGCGGTTCGCCCGAGTAGTGCGTGATAGCCACCGCGGAATGGGACTGTCGAAGATTAACTCCTCGCTTCGGAAATTATCCAGAGATCCGAAGACCACTTCAAGTGTGACTGAGCCTGTACAGTTGGCCTCTACACCTGGTATTACGCCTTTAAAGGTCGTTTTGGTGGGCTTAATCCTTGAGGGATCTATGCCCATTTTCCGCACTGTATCCTGGTAAAGCAGGTTCAGGCTGCTGCCGCCGTCCATAAGGACTATAGTGAGATGAAATCCGTCAATAATTGGGTCTAGAACCAATGCGGCGAATCCGCCATGACAGATGCTAGTGGGATGGTCCCTTCGATCAATGGTGATCGGGCAGGAGGACCGTGGGTTGAACTTTGGGGCGACTAGCTCTACCGCGTATACGTCCCTTAACGCACGCTTTCGCTCCCTTTTGGGGACGTGGGTTGCGTATATCATGTTCACCGTCCACACTTGTGGGGGAAAACCCTTCTGTCCACTGTTGTTCAGCGGCCGGGGCTCCTCGTCGTCATCGCTATGCAGCACCTTGTCTTCATTTTCGGTGTTTAACTTGCCTGCCTGCTTGAACACCCAACAATCCCTGTTGGTGTGATTGGCCGGCTTTTCGTGGGTGCCATGTATCTGGCACAAGCGGTCGAGTATTCGGTCCAAACTAGACGGGCCCCTAGGATTTCTTTTGAATGGCTTTTTCTGCTAACCGGATTTAGAGCCTCTGAATCCGGCATTAACTGCCGTATCCTCAGCATTGTCGTCGTTAATGCGGCGCTTCTGATTGTTGCGACACGACCTGCCATTACTATCCCTGTTATCCGAATTACCAGGGTTCTTGGTCATATTGTTGCTATGAGCAAGCCAGCTATCTTCTCCTGCGCAAAAGCGGGTCATGAGTGTCATGAGTGCTGCGATAGACTTCGGCTTTTCCTGTCCAAGGTGCCGGGCAAGCCACTCGTCACGGATATTGTGCTTGAAGGTTGCAAGGGCCTCAGCATCCGGACAGTCGACTATTTGATTTTTCTTTGTTAGGAACCGTGTCCAGAATTGCCTGGCCGATTCCTCTGGCTGCTGAATTACGTGACTTAGGTCATCGGCGTCTGGGGGTCGCACATAAGTGCCCCGGAAATTGTCGAGGAATGTGGCTTCCAGGTCCTCCCAACAACTGATTGATCCTGTTGGCAAGCTGTTAAGCCAGTGCCGAGATGGTCCTTTAAGCATGTGTGGGAGGTATTTGATGGCGTGGAAATCATCGCCGCGGGCCATGTGGATATGAAGGAGATAATCCTCGATCCATACCGCAGGATCTGTTGTGCCATCATATGATTCGATATTTACGGGTTTGAAACCCTCATGGATTTGATGATCCATTATTTCGTCTGTGAAGCATAGTGGGTGTGCAGCGCCTCTGTACTGGGCTATATCATGACGTAGCTCCAATGAGCTTTGTCTACTATGTTCGGCCCTGTCGAATTTGTGGCCGGCGTGACGGTTACCGTCTTGAGCCGTGGGGTGCCCACGCGATCCGTAGATCGATCTTGTTTGCCTTGCCTTGTCCTCCAACATATCTCGTAAGTCCGGCGCATATTCCCGTGCCTTGGTACGGTTTGCGGCTTGAGAGGAGGGCCGAGAGGCCTCTCTGTCGCGGCCACAAGGTGGCTGGTCGGCCGCATAAAGTGCTTCCTCCTCTAATCGGGGTAGCAACCTGCGCTTTGGGTAGCTCTTGGAGGGGCGTTCGAGTTTATGCTCTTCGGCCGCAAGGACTTCAGTCCATCTGTCGACTAGCAAATCTTGATCAGCTCTAAGCTGTTGCTGTTTTTTCTTGAGGCTTCTTGCTGTGGCCATAAGCCTGTGTTGAAAACGCTCTTGCTCGACGAGATCCTCTAGCACGACGAATTCATCGTCGTCGAGGCTTGCCTCTTCTTCGGAGGGAGGCATATAATTATTGTCCTCGACCTCTTTGTCTGCCGCTCTCTCATGAGGGCTGGTTTCTCCATCCTCCTATGCTAAATCTTGCTGGAGGGGGTTTTCTTCGGCACTTTCTGGATTATTATTATCTCCTGTGCTGGAATCACCGTATTTGTTTTGGCGGGATTTTGAGCGGTACCGCTGACGCCGGCGCTTAGGCAGTTTCTTGGAGGGGTCATCCTCCGCTGTTCCATCGCCATCTCCTTCTTTTGGGGTGTCCACCATGTATATGTCATATGACGAGGTGGCTTTCCAGGGCCCGATAGGCGCTGGTTCTTCATTGTCTCCATCGGCGTCCATACCATCGATGTCTTCGGAGTCAAAGTCAAGCATGTCGGTTAAGTCGTCAATAGTGGCTACAAAGTGGGTGGTGGGTGGGCTTTGAATTTCTTCATCGTCCGAATCCCAACCTTGCTGACCATAGTCCGGCCAGCGCTCTCCTAATAAAGAGAGAGACTTCAGTGTCTTCAGAATATCGCTGAAAGGCGAGTGCTGAAAGATGTCCGCGGCAGTAAACTCCATAATCGGCGCCCAATCGGATTCGATCGGCAGGGGCGCGGAGGGTTCGGAGTCCGGAGAGGATTCTGGCTCCTTGGAGTCACGAATCTCGCAGAGTGCGGGGCTAGTGTTCGGCTCGATCGCCATTGGGATCGCAGCCCCCGAGGCGGCGTCCAACCACCCATCCTCGATTGGCGCAGTTGGCTCCGAATTAAGGGTCGAAGCCGATGCAGGTGCGGCCCCCAGGGCACTGTTCGGCGGTAGAGCTAGATCATGCTCGCCGTGACAGTGTGGCACGCTCGGCAATGGCTCGAATCTGTCGAAGATCAAGTCCCCGCGGATGTCAGCTATGTAGTTTAAACTTCCAAATCTGACCTGACGGCCAGGGGCACAGCTTTCGATCTGCTCCAGATGGCCAAGTGAATTGGCCCGCAGTGCGAAGCCGCCGAAGACGAAGATCTGTCCGGGGAGGAAGGTCTCACCCTAGACTGCATCGCCATTGATGATCGTAGGAGCCATCAAGCCTGACGGCGACGACACAGAGGAACTCTCAATGAAAGCACCAATGTCGATGTCAAAACCGGCGGATCTCGGGTAGGGGGTCCCGAACTATGCGTCTTGGCCGGATGGTAATAGGAGGCAAGGGATACGAAGTTTTACCCATGTTCGGGCCCTCTTCATGGAGGTAAAACCCTACGTCCTGCTTGATTAATATTGATGATATGGGTAGTACAAGAGTAGATCTACCACGAGATCGGAGAGGCTAAACCCTAGAAGCTAGCCTATGGTATGATTGTTGTTCTATATATTGTCATACGGACTAAAACCCTCCGGTTTATATAGACACCGGAGAGGGTTAGGGTTACACAAAGTCGGTTACAATGGTAGGAGATCTGCATATCCGTATCGCCAAGCTTGCCTTCCACGCCAAGGAAAGTCCCTTCTGGACACGGGACGAAGTCTTCAATCTTGTATCTTCATAGTCCAGGAATCCGGCAGAAGGTATAGTCCGGCTATGCGAACACCCCCTAATCCAGGACTCCCTCAGGAGGTATTACTGTTGTTCCTAATGATAAAGATGAATTGATTCCACAAATAATTATCACATGTTATAGGATGGTAATTGATTTCCGCAAATTAAATAAAGCTACTAAGAAAGATCATTACCCCTTACCTTTTATTGATCAAATGCTAGAAAGATTATGCAAACATACACATTATTGCTTTCTAGATGGTTATTCTGGTTTCTCTGAAATACCTGTGTCGGCTAGAGATCAATCAAGGACTACTTTTACATGCCCTTTTGGTACGTTTGCTTATAAACATATGCCTTTTGTTTTATGAAATGCACCTTCTACTTTTCAAAGATGCATGATGGCTATATTCTCTGACTTTTGTGAAAAGATTTGTGAGGTTTTCATGGAGGATTTTTCCGTCTATGGTTCCTCTTTTGATGATTGCTTGAGCAATCTTGATCGAGTTTTGCAGAGATGTGAAGAAACTAATCTTGTCTTGAATTGGGAAAAGTGACACTTTATGGTTAATGAAGGTATTGTCTTGGGGCACAAAGTTTCTGAAAGAGGTATTGAAGTTGATAAAGCCAAGGTTGATGCTATTGGAAAGATTCCATGTCCTAAGGACATCAAAGGTATAAGAAGTTTCCTTGGTCATGCTGGATTTTATAGGAGGTTCATTAGGGACTTCTCAAAAATTTCTCGGCCTCTGACTAATTTATTGCAAAAAGATATACCATTTGTTTTTTATGATGATTGTGTAGAAGCATTTGAAACACTTAATAAAGCATTAGTCTCTGCACCTGTTGTTCAGCCACCTGATTGGAATTTACCCTTTGAAATTATGTGTGATGCTAGTGATTATGATGTAGGTGCTGTTCTAGGGAAAATAGTTGATAATAAATTAAATGTTATTCATTATGCTAGTAAGACTCTAGACAATGCTCAAAGAAATTATGCTACTACTGAAAAAGAGCTTTTAGTAGTTGTATTTGCTTGTGATAAGTTCAGACCTTATATTGTTGATTCTAAAGTAACTATTCACACTGATCATGCTGCTATTAAATACCTTATGGAAAAGAAAGATGCTAAACCTAGACTTATTAGATGGGTTCTCTTGCTACAAGAATTTGATTTGCATATTGTTCATAGAAAGGGAGCTGAGAACCCCGTTGCAGACAACTTGTCTAGGTTAGAGAATGTTCTTGATGACCCACTACCTATTAATGATAACATTCCTGATGAACAATTAAATGTTATAAGTACTTCTCGTAGTACTCCATGGTATGCTGATTATGCTAATTATATTGTTGCTAAGTTTATACCACCTAGCTTCACATACCAGCAAAAGAAGAAGTTTTTCTATGACTTGAGGCATTACTTTTGGGATGACCCTCATCTTTATAAAGAAGGAGTAGATGGTGTTATTAGACGTTGTGTACCTGAGCATGAACAGGAACAGATCCTACGCAAGTGTCATTCCGAGGCTTATGGAGGACACCATGCTGGAGATAGAACTGCACATAAGGTATTGCAATCTGGTTTTATTGGCCTACTCTCTTCAAGGATGCCCGTAAGTTTGTCTTGTCTTGTGATGAATGTCAAAGAATTGGTAATATTAGTAGACGTCAAGAAATGCCAATGAATTATTCACTTGTTATTGACCCGTTGATGTTTGGGGATTTGATTATACGGGACCTTTTCCTACCTCTAATGGATACACACATATTCTAGTTGATGTTGATTACGTTACTAAGTGGGTAGAAGCTATTCCAACTAGTAGTGCAGATCATAACACTTCTATTAAAATGCTTAAAGAAGTTATTTTTCCGAGGTTTGGAGTCCCTAGATATTTAATGACTGATGGTGGTTCACACTTTATTCATGGTGCCTTCCATAAAATGCTTGCTAAATATGATGTTAATCATAGAATTGCATCTCTTTATCACCCATAATCTAGTGGTCAAGTAGAGTTGAGCAATAGAGAGCTCAAATTAATTTTGCAAAAGACTGTTAATAGGTCTAGAAAGAATTGGTCTAAGAAACTTGATGATGCATTATGGGCATATAGAACTGCATACAAAAATCCTATGGGTATGTCTCCGTATAAAATGGTTTATGGAAAAGCATGTCACTTACCTCTCGAACTAGAACATAAGGCATATTGGGCTATTAAAGAGCTCAACTATGATTTCAAACTTGCTGGTGAAAAGAGGTTACTTGATATTAGCTCACTTGATGAATTGAGAACCCAAGCTTATGAAAATGCCAAGTTGTTTAAAGAAGAAGTTAAAAGATGGCATGACAAAACGATACAAAAGCGTGAGTTTAATGTAGGTGATTATGTATTGCTATACAACTCTCGTTTAAGATTTTTTGCAGGAAAACTTCTCTCTAAATGGGATGGACCCTATGTTATCGAAGAGGTCTATTGTTCCGGTGATATAAAAATCAACAACTTCGAGGGCACACATCCGAAGGTGGTAAACGGTGGAAGAATCAAACATTATATCTCAGGTAATCCCATAAATGTTGAAACCAAATTTTAAAAACCGTAACCCCGGAGGAATACATAACGGACACTTTCCTGAATGTTTCAGACTCCGAAAAGGAATAGGTATGTGGTACGGTAAGTAAACCGACTCCAAAACAATTTTTAAGGCAATATTTCTCCGTTTTGGAATATTTAGAAAAATAGAAAAATAAGTAGCAGTCCGGGAAGGACACGAGGGCCCCACGAGGGTGGTGGGCGCGCCCCCCTACCTTGTGAGCACCTCGTGTGTCTTCCGGACTCCGTTTTCTTGCGTGTTACGTATTTTGGTCGGTAAAAATTCATTATATAACCTCCCGAAGGTTTTGACTCCCGTATCACGCAATTCTCCTATGTTCTTGTTTCGAGTTGTTTTCTATCAGGGTTTTCCAGGCTAGGCATCATGTCGTCTCCCTCCTCCAACAATGGTGACAATGATGCTTGGCTAATGAAGATAGATATGAAGAGGGAAGAACCCATGAGGGTCAACAAGGATGAAAGGATCAAGAAGGCCACGGAGTATCAAGCTCCGGCAGCAAAAAACATCCTTCAACTTGATCATAACCTTCTTACCCCAACTGAGATCGAAGCTTTCAAGATGATTAAGTTAGCTCGTATACAAAACAAGTATCTCGCACAAGAAAATATTTTTTTGAAGGAGCATATTGTTGCACTCAAGGGCATTACTCGCAAACTGGAGGACCTCTTACGCTCGATGTGCGATTATCCGTCACCACCACCTTCTTCACCGACAAAGGAGATATAATCACATGGGTATGGGCACTCCCCTTGGCAACTGCCAATCTTGGGGGAGGTGCCCCGGTATCATATCACAATCACAACTCCTATCTTTACCGTTTTTCTTAGTTCGATCCTATTAGAAGTATCTTGATCTAGTAGAATAAAGTTTATGGCATGATCTAGTTTTGAGTTTTGCTTTATGATCTCTCTTTGTAATCAAGTCTGTGAGCTATATATAATAAAGATTAGTGTTGAGTCAAGGGCTTGATTATTTTGCATGATCTTGGTTGAATAAAAGAAAGAAGAAAAGAATAAAAAGAAACAAAAAGTTCATATTGATCTTATTGAGAGTAACGACTTCACACAGAAAGAGTATGATGATTAAAAGTTGTTGGGAGTTGGCAGACATAGCTTTGGTCATTGTTGCAATTAATATGAAGTAATAAGGAGTGAGAGGGTTTCACATATAGATATATTATCATTGACATCTTTTATGATTGGGAGCACTCATTAAAATATGACATGCTAAAGAGTTGATGTTGGACAAGGAAGACAACGTAATGAGTTATGTCTTTCTTATATCTGAGATAAAGTATGTTGTCATGGATCCTCTAACTTGTTGAGCTTGCCTTTCCCCCTCATGCTAGCCAAATTCCTAGCACCAAGTAGAAATACTACTTGTGCTTCCAAATACCCTTAAACCAGTTTTGCCATGAGAGTCCACCATATCTACATATGGATTGAGTAAATCCTTCAAGTAAGTTGTCATCGGTGCAAAGCAATAAAAATTGCTCTAAATATGTATGATTGATTGGTGTGGGAGAAATAAGCTTTATACGATCTTGTGATGTGGAAGTAATAAAAGCGACGGACTGCATAATAAAGGTTCATATAACAAGGGGCAATATAAAGTGACGTTCTTTCGCATTGAGATTTTGTGCATCCAACCATAAAAGCGCATGGCAACCTCTGCTTCCCTCTGCGAAGGGCCCATCCTTTATTATTATCTTCTACCTTATGCAAGAGTCATGGTGATCTTCACCTTTTCTTTTTCATTTTATCCTTTGGCAAGCTCAGCATGTTGGAAAGAACATGATATATACACCTAATTGGATGTAGGGGAGCATGAACCATTATTGTTGACATTACCCTTGAGGTAAAAGGTTGTGGGGCAAAACTATAAGCCCCTATCTTTCTCTGTGTCCGATTAAAACTCCGTAACCACAAGTATTGCGTGAGTGTTAGCAATTATGAAGGACTAGATGATAGTTCAGTATGTGGACTTGCTTTTTATCTCCGACATAGACTCTTTCCGATGTTATGATAAATTTCAATTGCTTCAATGACTGAGATTATAGTTTGTCGGAGCCTAATAAGGTTTATGATTTATACTTTTGCATTGTGAATAGATCATCACTTGAACATAAGTAATCATATGACAAAATCTATATATGTTGCTGTTAGGAGAACAATCATGATGCCTTCATGTCTGTATTTTATTTTTATCGAAGCCTCTACCTCTAAACATGAGGACATATTTATTGTTATCGGCTTTTTGCTTGAGGACAAGCAAGGTCTAAGCTTGGGGGAGTTGATACGTCCATTTTGCATCATGCTTTTATATTGATATTTATCGCATTATGGGCTGTTATTTCACTTTATATCACACTACTTATGGCTATTCTCTCTTATTTTACAAGGTTTACATGAAGAGGGAGAATGCCGGCAACTGGAATTCTGGGCTCGAAAAGGAGCAAATATTAGAGACCTATTCTGTGCAACTCCAAAAGTCCTGAAACCCCACGGAACATCTCAAAATAAATAAATAAAAATCCTCGCCAAAGATGAAGGCTAGGGGGCCCACACCCTGCTCACGAGGGTGGGGGCGCCCCCCCCCCTAGGGCGCGCCCCCTACCTCGTGGGCCCCCTGGTGGCTCTTCGACGCCCATCTTCTCCTATATGAAGTCTTTCGATGAGAAAAAAAGGGGAAGGAACTTTTTGGGACGAGACTCCGCCGCCACGAGGCGGAACCTTGGCGGATCCAATCTAGAGCTCTGGCAGAGCTGTTCTGCCGGGGATACTTCCCTACGGGAGGGGGAAATCATCACCATCGTCATCACCAACGCTCCTCTCATCGGGAGAGGGCAATTTCCATCAACATATTCACCAGCACCATCTCATCTCCAAACCTGAGTTCATCTCTTGTATCCAATTCTTGTCTCAAAGTCTGGGATTGGTGCTAGTAGGTTGCTAGTAGTGTTAATTACTCCCTGTAGTTGATGCTAGTTGGTTTATTTGGCGGAAGATCATATGTTCAGATCCTATATGCATATTATTACCCCTCTGATTATGAACATGAATATGCTTTGTGAGTAATTACATTTGTTCCTGAGGACAAGGGAGAAGTCTTGCTATTAGTAGTCATGTGAATTTGGTATTCGTTTGATATTTTGATAAGATGTATGTTGTCTAGCCTCTAGTGGTGTTATGTGAACGTCGACTAGATAACACTTCACAATTATTTGGGCCTAGAGGAAGGCATTGGGAAGTAATAAGTAGATGATGGGTTGCTAGAGTGACAGAAGCGTAAACCCTAGTTTATGCGTTACTTCGTAAGGGGCTGATTTGGATCCATATGTTTCATGCTATGGTTAGGTTTACCTTAATACTTTTGTTGTAGTTGCGGATGCTTGCAATAGAGGTTAATCATAAGTGGGATGCTTGTTCAAGTAAGAACAGCACCCAAACACCGGTCCACCCACATATCAAATAATCAAAGTATCGAACGCGAATCATATGAACATGATGAAAACTAGCTTGACGATATTCCCATGTGTCCTCGGGAGCGCTTTTCCTATTATAAGAGTTTATTCCGGCTTGTCCTTTGCTACAAAGAGGATTGGGACATCTTGCTCCAATTTATTTACTTTTGTTACTTGTTGCTCGATACAATTTATCTTATCACCAAAATTACATTTATGCTCACACACTCATTGCTAGATGTCGATGTTCATATTTTTTCATTGTATCATCCATGCTAGTTTATTTTCCTTTTTATGCTTTCTTCTTGTGTGTTTAATAAACCTTAAGAAAAACCAAAAAAATAGTTGTAGCTTTTCATCATTTTAATTTCCATGCTTGTAGTAGTAACTAAAAAGAAAACCCAAAAAGATTTCTTGTTCTTCTTTTGCTTGTTGGGAGCTTTCCCGTGTAAATAGTTTTATTTCTTTTCTTTTCCATGGGGGTCAATAGAAGAAGACCATAATTAAATTGTTGAAGTGGCTCTTATATGCATTATTGTTGATCTGACAAAAGAGCCCATATTGCCTTGTCTTCTCATGTTTATTGAATGCCTGTAGATTCTAGCTTAGTCCAATGCACGCGCACTATTATTATTATTCACATCGTTCGGTCGTGCAAGTGAAAGGCAATAATGATGTTATATGATGGACTGGCTGAGATGAGAAAAGCTGGTATGAACTCGACCTCTTTTGTTTTTGTAAATATGATTAGTTCATCGTTCTTAGTTCAGCCTATTATGAATAAACATGTTTGCAATGACAACTAGAGATCATAGTTTCTTGTGCCATGCTTGATTAGCTATGATTTATAATGGTTTTCCTTGCGTGCCGACATGCTATTAAAATGGTTATGATGTGGTATGATAGGGTGGTATCCTCCTCTAAATTATTTAAGTGACTTGACTTGGCGCATGTTCACGCATGTAGTTGAAACAAAATCAACATAGCCTTCATGATATTTATGCTCATGGTGGATTATATCCTACTCATGCTTGCACTCGGTGTTGATTAATTTTAATGCATGTCCATGACTGTTGTCGCTCTCTAGCTGGTCGCTTCCCAATCTTTTGCTAGCCTTCGCGTGTACTAAGCAGGAATACTGCTTGTGCATCCAATCCCTTAAACCCCAAAGTTATTCCACATGAGTCCACTATACCTACCTATATACGGTATCTACCGGCCATTCCAAGTAAATTTGTATGTGCCAAACTCTAAACCTTCAAATAAATATCATGTTTTGTATGCTCGAATAGCTCATGTATCAACTTGGGTTGTCTGTATCTTCCATGTTAGGCGGGTTATTCTCAAGAGGAGTGGACTCCGCTCCTCACTCATGAGATAAATGACTGGTCACCGGGATGCCAAGTCCCATGCTTTATGCAAACTAAATCAAAAAAATTGCAAACCAAACTCCCCCTGGGACTCTTGTTAGTTGGAGGCACTCGTTGTTTCAAGCAAGCCATGGATTGATGCTTGTTGGTGGAAGGGGGAGTATAAACTTTACCATTCTGTTTGGGAACCGCCTATAATGTGTGTAGCATGAAAGATATTGCCATCTCTTGGTTGTTATGTTGACAATGAAAGTATATCGCTCAAAATATTATTCACCTCTGTTTCAAAACCGAGCTCTGGCACCTCTACAAATCCCTGCTTCCCTCTGCGAAGGGCCTATCTATTTACTTTTATGCTGAGTCATCATCCTCTTATTAAAAAGCACCAGTTGGAGAGCACCGCTATCATTTGCATTCATTACTGTTAGTTTACATTGAGTATGACTTGACTGGATCTCTTTTACCATGAATTACAATGTCTAGTCAGTCCTTGGTCTTTAAAGGTGCTTTGCATTCATGTTTTGCAGTCTCAGAAAGGGCTAGCGAGATACCATCTTGTTATATCATATTATGATTATTTTGAAAAAGTGTTGTCATCTGAGATTTATTATTATGGCTCGCTAGTTGATTATGCTATTGAAATGAGTAAACTTGAGACCTATGAGTTATTGCGAATGTGGTTAGTTATAATCTTTGCTGAAAACTTGAATGCTAGCTTTACATATTTACAACAATAAGAGCAAACAGAGTTTGTAAAAGTTTTCTTTATCACTTTACGTTTATCAACTAAATTGCTTGAGGACAAGCAAAGGTTTAAAGTTGGGGGAGTTGATACGTCTCCGTCGTATCTACTTTTCCAAACACTTTTGCCCTTGTTTTGGACTCTAACTTGCATGATTTGAATGGAACTAACCCGGACTGACATTGTTTTCAGCAGAATTACCATGGTGTTGTTTATGTGCAGAAACAAATGTTCTCGGAATGACCAGAAACTTCATGGAGCAACTTTTCAAAAAATATGAAAAATACCTGCAAAAGATGAAGGCCAGGGGGCCCACCACCTCTCCACGAGGGTGGGGGCATGCCCCACTACCTCGTGGGCCCCCTGTTGCCTCTCCAACTCCAACTCCATATATTGTGTTTCGGGGAGAAAAAAATTAGAGACAAGAAATCATCGTGTTCTACGATACGGAGCCGCCGCCAAGCCCTAAAACCTCTCGGGAGGGCTGATCTAGAGTCCGTTCGGGGCTCCGGAGAGGGGAATCTGTCGATATCATCATCATCAACCATCCTCCATCACCAATTTCATGATGCTCACCGCCATGCGTGAGTAATTCCATCGTAGGCTTGCTGGACGGTGATGGGTTGGATGGGATCTATCATGTAATCGAGTTAGTTTTGTTAGGGTTTGATCCTTAGTGTCCACTATGTTTTGAGATTGATGTTGCTATGACTTTGCTATGCTTAATGCTTGTCACTAGGGCCCGAGTGCCATGATTTCAGATCTGAACCTATTATGTTTTCATCAATATATGAGAGTTCTTGATCCTATCTTGCAAGTCTATAGTCACCTATTATGGGTTATGATCCGTTAACCCCGAAGTGACAATAATCGGGATACTTACCGGTGATGACCGTAGTTTGAGGAGTTCATGTATTCACAATGTGTTAATGCTTTGTTCCGGTTCTCTATTAAAAGGAGGCCTTAATATCCCTTAGTTTTCGTAAGGACCCCGATACCATGGGAGGGTAGGAAAAAGATGTCATGCAAGTTCTTTTCCATAAGCATGTATGACTATATTCGGAATACATGCCTACATTATATCAATGAACTGGAGCTAGTTCTGTGCCACCCTAGGTTATGATTGTTACATGATGAACCGCATCCGGCATAATTCTCCATCACCGATCCATTGCCTATGAGCTTTCCATATATTGTTCTTCGCTTATTTACTTTTCCGTTGCTATTGCTATCATCAGTACAAAATACCAAAAACATTACTTCTAATACTGTTACCTTTTGCTACCGTTATCACTACTATCATATTACTTTGCTACTAAACACTTTGCTGCAGATATTAAGTTTCCAGGTGTGGTTGAATTGACAACTTACCTGCTAATACTTGAGAATATTCTTTGGCTCCCCTTGTGTCGAATCAATAAATTTGGGTTGAATACTCTAGCCTCGAAAACTGTTGTGATCCCCTATACTTGTGGGTTATCACCCACAACGGTCAGGCTTTGAGGTAGCCACCTGAGCTCGTGCGATGGTGATGCTCCTTCTTCGCAGCATTTATCTTGTTTCTCGCTGACATCTGCTTACTCTTCTCCGATGTCTTGTGGGCCACAAATGCGGGCGAGTGATCTCTTATCTTCTCATACTGGACGGTGAATTCTGGTGTCTCTTCTTTGTCGACAAACGTTGTTTTCAGCTCATTCTTCCACCTCCTGAATAGTTTTGCCATCTTCTTAAGATCATGAGACTTGATCAATTGCTCTTTAACTGGCTTCTCCGGACCCTCCTCTGGCAGTAGGGTGAAATTTGCCTTCAGCGTAGTCCAAAGATCATCTTTCTGGATATCATTGACATAAGAGACCTCAGGTTCTTCCTTGTTAGGCTTCAACCGTTGGTAGATGTTGGTCGGGATCTTGTCCCTAACAAGAACCCCGCACTGAGCAACAAATGCTTCCTTCGTCCGGATGGGTTCAATCAGTTGGCCATCGCGCTTGATTGGAGTGATCGTGAACCTTTCATACGGGTGGAACTTTTTCTTCGGGCCTCGTTTTTTTACCGAAGTTGTGCTCGATCCGGAGGGCTAGAAAACAGAATAAAGACGAGAGTTAATATGTTTACATACCAAAACAATGAATGCATCAATTAGCTAGTGACCACAGACTTAGTTAATATATATATATATATATATATATATAGATATATATATATATGTATATATATATAGGGTGGGTCTATTCTAATAACACCCCTTAAGACCATATTCTAATAACACCGGAGCTTATTCTGATAACACCTCCCACCAGATCGATGCCACCCCTCCCCTCCCGGCCTTCTACCGCGGCAGCGGCCTGGGAGCGTCGCCGCCCCTCCCCTCCCGGCCTTCTACCGCGGCAGCGGCCTGGGAGCGTCGCCGCCCCTCCCTTCCCGGCCTTCTTCTGCGGCAGCGGCCTGGAAGCGTTGTCGCCCTCCCCTCCCGGCCTTCTTCCGCGGCGGCGGCCTAGCAGCGATGCCGCCCCTCCCCTCCCGGCTTTCTCCCGCGGCGGCGGCCTAGGAGCGCCACCGCCCTCCCCTCCCGGCCTTCTTCCGCGGCAGCGGCCGGCAGCGACGCCGCCCCTCCCCTCCAGGCCTTCTTCCGCGGCAGCAATCGAGCAACGCCTCCCCCACCAGCATATCGGCCTTCTTCCATGGCAGCGGGTTGGTAGTGCCGCCGCCAAACTCCTCTAGGCTGCAATTAGCTATACTAGTCGTCAACCCGTGCGTTGCACGGCCTTGTTAATTAATATCCCATTCGAATATATATATATGAATTATATATATATATTATCAGATAATAATGTGTTTTATGAAATCAGATATGAATGACCCATCTACTGAATCCTCGAGGATTTGAAACATGACATTTCGTAGGAATGTACTTTTGCAAATCTGTTAGTTGGCTGCAACCAGCAATCATATGTGCCTGTACAGCTAAAAATAGTTTGTGGTGAGGTAATCTGATATAAGTTCTTAAATATGAGGAAAGAAAACATGAGTCAATGACAATTAATATGGATTAGAGTGAGTATTATTTGTCTCATTTCAGTAATATGCAAAGTCTGCTAGTTATTGCCTACTTGCTTAGACCTTAGCATATGGCAAACTTAGCAAATTCTTTTGTTTTCCATAATTATAAACAATTGTTTCCCTTGAAAACTCAATCTAGGAAAAAAAGAATATCCACTATAATTCATATGGTTGACACTTCAAATTAATTGGGTAACGAAAAACAGTTGGTAATTCAAGAAGATACCTTATTCAAGTGAGATTATAAGAAACTAAGAATTGATACAACATGGGGCCTGTTTATGCCCTGTAGGATACATTATGGCAAACATCGTTACATATAACTATTTGCACCTGAATCACATATTTGAGCATGTGTAAAATTTAAATTTGGAATGTAGATACTAATTGTATTCTTCATCTAGTATATATGCACAACATCGATGATGGACGAAAATTTCAAATTTACTTCCATGTTAGGCCCGGATGAGTGCCCCGGATTTTCTTTTTTATATAAGTTTCTCTTGTTTGCTTGGTTATATATAGAGAGATGTAACACGGTAGAATCATTCCATTACCATATTCTGCGGCAGCCAATAATACAAATTATAGTAAGGAAAACCCATCAGTGGATGAGCATTGTCCTTGTACAACTACTAATAATCATAGGCAGGCATTTTTCAGTTAAAACTCAAGTTAGAGAAATTATTAATTCTATTATTCATCTATAGTACAGAGACAAAGCTATAATTACTAAAACACAGGATATGTTTCATATCTAACATTAAATAGGAAATCATAGCTCATAAGGCATCGATCCTCACCATGTGGTGTATTCACCCTTGGCCACGACATAGTGCAAGCAACAACTTTGTGTGGGACATCACCCATATATGCTGGAAGGGGAGGAGAGAAATTAAGGAAACATTGTAACGACATGGATTCCTGGCAGATATGGTGCAGTCTCAATTGAAGGCAGCAGTGGTAATTAACAGAACGACTAAGAGGAAATTTATGGACGGCTTGAACAACCTCAGCAAAACCCTGATTATATAAAACTGCTAATTATGTGTCTTTGCATACTTACAGTTGGACGGACATGTGCCTTTACATACCTATATGAGTCATGACCTTGCATGAACGATGCAGCTGCGGGTGTTGATTGATCGACGCTGGTCGGCTGGTGACTACGGCGAACATCCAACCATAGATCACTGGTTGACTTTCTATCAGACAATCCATGCAAATATACTGGAGATTTCCTTACAGAGAACACAACAAAGAGATAAAATAAGATAACGAATTGGAAGTACTGAACAACAATTGATCTAACAAAAGCGCTTGATAATACTATATAGGCTCCTCATGCTATCAAAGAGATGAAACCAATAGATTTATGTGTTAATCCAGCAGCATCAGAAACTATTCTACTTGACACACTCGTTATTGGGTACAATGAGCTGGACGACGAAGCCTCACAAAACAGCAAGAGATTCATACCTCTTTAATACTTGAAGTGGAAAACATCAGCACAGCCTAGTTCTAATTAAGTTCAAACAAAATTCAGAACCAAACATTGAATTTTAATGGATTAAGGCACCATCTCAACATGGCACACCTTCTCCTCTTTCGGGGCAGGATCCACTGCTCTAAAAGACATGAAAAGAGAAGCAATGCTTTCCACTCTAATGCCCAGGACACATAATGTCTTCTATCCAAACCACTTAAATAAGGTACCACAATTCCTGACTTCAGTAAGAAAAATAAAAGAAAACAGTACATCAAATGTGTCCTTGTATGCCAATTTACTCTCAAAGAAATAGAAATTGTATAATCTATCATTCTCATTTTTTTAAAGTCACAAAGCTAGAAGAGGAAATTTCCAAAAGGAAGCTTCTCACTAACCTAGTGCAGACGATGGTGATAATTGTTAAGCGAGGGAAATCTGGACAATGATCACATGCTTAGAATTTTCTCAATAAGGTTGGACCAACCATCCTACTGCCTCTTTCTCGGCTCTCGACCATACGACCTGGATATACAGTGGAACATGCGAACAACACAAACATCCATTAGATGCCTTATGAAACATCTCACAACTGGTCAAACAACCACCTGCAGCTGGGCATCTCGCTCAAGAATTGACTCTTGTTCATCTATGTGAAATCCAAGACATGGCACATGGCAGAAAAATCCTGGATGAAAAGAAATCAAATATTGGTTTGAGACCAAATAGAAAAGTGATTATAAAATTCAGGGGATAGGAGAAGAACAACTCGTAGGTATTTACAGTGCACACCAATTAAATATATAATGTCTCCTCCAGGGTGATAAGTACCTAAAAAAGGAAAATATGAATCAAAGTTACAAATATGTAGAGATTACATGCCTTAGAGTGATCAAAAGAAATCGAAGGGCCTATTAAAGGAACGACATATGTACCTATGTGGCTTTGCGTTGTTTGTGAGACTATGAGCATAATGACTTGCATCTGGCCTTCAGGACCACTACCCCATGTGCCAAGGAGTACCACCATCACCCATGCTCTCGTGTACATGCAAGGAACTTAGTCAACAACACCTCCAACTCCTATGTGGCTAGGACGACAGTCTACTAGATCAAGAACATAGTAGAATTAGAGGTGCAGGTAAGGCTGGGATCTGTCCTACAACAACGCCATGCTCAGGGACGACGGTCCCCTAGATCAAGAACATGGCAAAATTAGAGGAGCGGATGAGGCTGGGATCCGTCCTGCAACGATGCCATGCTGCAGATCGGCCATAGCGCTTTGTGTGGTGGAAATCGTTGGCGAGATTTTGTCGTGCCGTCGTCATGGTGCGCCGGCGGCCTCAAGGATGGATGGAGGTGGGGCAACATGCTGGGAAAACAAAAAGAGAACCGATGGTGGCGGTGTGAATTTGTTGTCCAGATTGATAGGGATACATGGAGTAAAATTTGCTTCCAGTTGTTTTGTCATGGGAAGAGCAAAAGACCGTGGAGCAATTTTTTTCCTTGGCCGATTGAAGAGGCTTCCGAGTCTCTATATGTAATAGTAGATTTTTAGGGCTTGATTGCACGTCTACACGGGACCTAGCAAGGAAAATCCATTGGCCACGGTGGTATTCTAGTTTCAATATTTTTATTGATGGAAGGCCTGCGCATTACGGTTCCTTCCAAACTCCTTGTACGGGCATGTGTGATCCTATGGCTCAACTTTTTTTTTCTTTTTTATGTAAACAATTGCGTATCTAAACCGTTCGATGCTATTCCATATCTCCCTTTTTTTCTTGTTGCTTTAGATCTAAACTGCTTCATGCGATTCTTTGCCTATTTTTTTTCTTCTCTGGTATAGTAATTGATAGAATATGTGGGTTAATCTACACCGTAATAACTCGGTCCCACCAGATGAACGGTCTGTAAAATCTAATTAATGTGGTAATTTCTTGGGAGTCTGTAATTAGTATAGGTATAGATATAGATAGATAGATATAGATATAGATAGATAGATATAGACTTCATCATATGTGGATTGATGCTGCATCAACATCAAACCAATTCGAGCAAGGAGGACTATGCGCAAGGTTCATTCATCCATGGCAGCTTCTTGGATTAAGTCTGCAACGACCTTCAGAGCAAATCCTCCGTCTCCGTTCATCTTGAGCAACGTCCAGACCGCTCATGAACTTCTGAAGGGCAAGTGGACTGCACAGGCGAATGAGAAAGTTGTGCAGACGGACGAGAAGAGAAGTTCCTCCTGCAAACGCAAGAAATCACTGCAACACGAGGTAAGCAGTACACTTCCTCAATCATATCAGTTTAGTTATTCCAGACAAAGCAGTACACGTAGTCCAGTACACCTACAAAAACGATGCAGTGCGATTACTTTGGTTCGTTGTGGGGGAAAATGCAGTGAACTGGCTCGGTTATGCAGTACGCTTGCGTAGGTTCATTACGGACAACGATGTAGTGCGGTTACTTTAGTTCACATTGCAGAGTGATGCAATCGGCATGCATTAGTTTCGCAGTACCATTTGTAACACATTGCATTTCGCATGATTCAGTTCATTCTGCCTGACAATGCAGCTCGGTCATTTTGTGTGCAGGAAATGACGTTCAGCAGATATAAAATGCCGCCAATAATTGACAACCCAGGGAACAACAACTTTCAGAAGAGTAAAGCTTCTTCTGAAAGAGATACTGGCTGGGTTACCCCTGAGATTCCTCCAGGATTCTTCACGATAACAAACAGGGTACACTACTCTCCGAAAGAGGATTTTTTCTAGGGAGAAGAGGTAGTTGAGGATGACGAAGATGTCACCTTCATCTGGGAGGGCACTCACCAACAGGAGGAAGAAGATGACGACGATGAAGATGAGCCAATAATAGTTCTCAACCCAGAGTATAAGCACGAGTTCACTACGTTTGGACAGCATGTCCGAATAGACAATGATGATGCAGTTGAACACGATGTTGCAGCAGATGATGAATATGATTATGACCATTATGATGTGCCACCGCTCCAAAATTTTCAAACCAACTGAGACATCGTCACAACACTGGATTACCACCACGTCCACCTGCTACACCCCAAAATAGAGCTCAGCGTCCACCTGCTGCACCGAAAAATAGAGCTCCAAGCAGAGCTGCTGCATCAACTTCGACAAAGCGACCACCAACGGTGCCTCGGTCAAAAGTCAACAGCAGGTACAAATCCTCCTCACTATTGCCGCCGCGAGATCCTCAACTACATAGATCTACTATAACCCCGCCATGTCCAATACAACCCGGCGAGCTGCAAACACCATCGGGTGAACGACTCTACACACATGTAAGTTTATGTTCTGAAAATAATAATAATAATAGTTGCAGTCCATTCAGATAACGTTGCAGTGCACACTGATATTTATTGTGAGGTTTGAACTAGCATCTCATACATTGGATTCTTCTGAAAACTTAGGAACACTGCAAATGCTTTTTTAAACTCGTATGCACTCCACGTATTTAAAAAACAGAACAAAACAAATTATCTCATAGAGCATTGCGCTTAATGCAGGATAAAAACATGCCGCTGAACGTCATACCTGCCGCTAGAATGAAGTTCACCACATACGACAAGACATGGGACTTTTACAACAATTATGCAAGATGTGCAGGGTTTGGCATATGCCAGAGGGCACAACACAAGACAAATACCTACATTGTCTGCTCAAGAGAAGGGACGCACAAGCAGACTGTGTGAGATTATCAAAGGAAACGTCAGAAGACATCAAAATGGATTTACTGCAAGGCAAATATTAGAGTCAAAAAGAGGAAGGACGGCAAATTTGTGATAGAAATGGTTGAACTCAACCATAATCACAAGATGCTGGAAAGCCCCGACATGCTTTTGCACAAGCGATCACACAAAAAAGACGATCCTTTGATAGACCAGTTAGTGAAAGACATGCAACTAGACAACCACACACATGCTTAGATGATGTCAACGCTGCAGCGTATGTCTGGTGGTCTGCAGTACATGGGACATACTAGCCGCGACTGGGTAAACAAGTAAGCACATCACAGAACATATCGCTTGAGCATCCTATCGGTAATTATTTCCTGTTTGATGTGTTGTGTTTGCATTGCATTTGAAAATGCAGGAAACAAAAGTTTGCCAGAGAAGAGTCCCAAGATGGCGTCAAGAAACTTCTGGATTTCTTCGAGAATATGCAGAAGATAAACCCAGAGTTTTTCTATGATTATGACGTTGATGCAGATAACCGTGTAAGAAACGTCTTTTGGGCCAACGCAAGTTGCAAAGGATCATATGAAGATTTTGGAGACTGCGTTACATTTGACACGACGTATAAGACTAACAAATTCCACATGCCGCTGGGAGTCTTCGTGGGAGTGAACCATCATCTACAGAGCACCATATTTGCTGTTGCACTCGCGCGAGATGAAACAATACCGTCGTTCGAGTGGGTTTTCAACACATTTCTGAGGTGTATGAACAACAAGCATCCCATCTGCATGCTCACAGGTACAAAAAGAAACAAACACCTGCATACTTACATTTGTTTGGTGCATTTATATTTCTTCGATGTATCTTACACACACAAACAACTTAATAAAAACACTATTTGTGCCTTTTCAGACCAGTGGTCTTCGATGAAGGCAGCATTAAAAACTATCCTCCCACATACTCTCCATAAGTTGTGTCGGTGGCATATCATGAAGAAGCACAAAGACCACCTCGCCTTACTGTATAAGGCGCACGAGAAACTTAAGGATGACCTCAATGCGGTGCTGAACCACACACTAATGCCGTTAGAATTTGAACGAGCATGGAAGGACCTCATTCAGAGATACAACTTGCAAGATGATGAAGTGATGAATTCTCTATGGGAAGACAGGCACGAGTGGATCTCAGCTTACTACAAGGAAATTTTCTGTGCTCGGATGACTTCCACACAGAGAAACGAGAGCATGAACCGCATACTGAAGAAAAACTTTGTCAAAGAGAAGCATGATCTCCATCTGTTTGCTCAGCAGGTGGACAATTGCATTCAGACCAGGAAGGTCGTCGAGCATGCAGAGACAGTAGCAAATGAGGTAAACAAAATGTCACTCAAAAACTGCTAAAAAATATAACTACAAAATCAATCAATTTTTTCATTTATCTGGGTTGTAACAGTGCATTTCTGATCATGTAGTCGGAGGTAAAGACAACAACCCAGTTTGGGTTCGAAGTTCAGTTATCAAAAGTGTATACAAGGGCAGTGTTTGCAGATTTCAAAGAAACACTCTACCGTAGCACTGCATTCAGAGCAGAATGGTGCACTGAGAACCCGACAAAGTATCTCGTACACCACTACAACAGATCGGATGCATTTGACTGGGCAAGGCATAATTTCCAAGTGGTCGCCAATGAACAGAAAGGTGTCTACGAATGTGAATGCAAACTCTGGACACACACAGGTGACACTCCTATCACAAAAAAATCTACATGCATGACTAATTCACAAAACCAATGAAGTTCACTTATTTAAAATGAACAAATAAGGAAAAAATATGTGTTTATTAATTTCATGCAGTTCACTTACAAAACAAAGTGATCGTGTGTTGTCTGCAGGGCTCTTTTGCGTCCATGTGTTATGCATGCTTTCTCATTTGAGAGTACTCAAGATTCCTGAGGTGTACATCATGAAAAGATACAACTGTAACGCAAGATCAGATGCAACGTTTGACAAACGAGACTATGAACAAACAGCACCAGATGGAACCTCGCTTTTTTGCCATAGAAAATTGCTGACAGAAACAGCAATGGACCTTGCAAACAGAGCGACAAGGTCCGACGTTGGGTGCCACAGAGCATTGTCTGGTATGAGGGCACTGATCGAGGAAGTTGAAGAAGAAGAAGAAGAAGAAGAAGAAGCAAAACTAAAGCAAGCAGAGAAATCACAGCATGACAATAATGCTGAGCAAGTAGAAAATACCAAACACAGCGGAACAGGTGCTATCAAAAATGAAACAATTCTTCCACCTCCTGTTTCAAACACAAGAGGAAGGAAGAAAGGGGGTGACGCAACCCAGAAAAAGGTTGCATGCAAGGAGAAAAATAATGACAAAAACAGAAAGCCACATCCTGAGCTGGACAGTGATGGTCACCCACTGGGAATAAATAGGTGCAAGACATGTAATGAAATCAGTGGCCACAGTTCCAGGACATGTACAAAAAGACATGAACAAGAAAACCAAGGACACGGTGATGCACAACCAAACAGAAATTCCACTCACAACACTAAGAAATGGACGAAACCGAGACGCTGTAGCATCTCCAAAAAGAGGAAGAGACACAATTCAAGAACCTTCCCCAAAAGAACAAGATCAAGAAATGAGGAAGACGAAGAAGAAGAAATCAAAGAAGAAGATGGTGACACAACTGAAGAAGAAATGGCTTATGAAGAAGCAGATGAAGAAGAGGAGGAAGAAGAGAGTGAAGAGGACGAAGAACATGCAGAAACTGAAGAAGCAGTGGCTTATGAAGAAACAGATGATGAAGACGAGGAAGAGAAAGAAGAGGAGGAAGAAGTGACTGAAGAGGACGAAGAACATGAAGAAACAATGCAAACAAGACCCTCGAAGTCGACATGCATAGACGCGTGAAACATGAGTTGTGCTCTTTGATTATATCTCCGTTCGTCCTCTGTTGGCCTCGGTCATTATACGTCTTCTCAATAAAGGTTTTGTGCTCTACCACCCAAGGATCGACCACGTCTATGTGTTGTAGCGCGACTAGGTTTGCTCTTCCAAAGTCGGCGAGTCAACCCTCGAAGTCGACACGCATTTCTCGGCGACCCTCACGTTGACCCCATCCGGCGAGCCTGCCGAGGTGCCTGTTGACGGGAAGACCAACGGGGTTCTCGATGCCTAGATAATTCATGCAGTAGGAGATGCACTCTTCGGTCAGAAAGCCCTTGGCTATGCTTCCCTTTGGACGTGACATGTTGCGAACGTATCCTTTGATGACACCATTTATCCTTTCGAACGGCATCATGTTGTGCAGGAACGTCGGCCCAAGTTGGATGATATCCTCCACGATATGGACCAGCAGATGCACCATAACGTCGAGGAATGCGGGAGGGAAGTACATCTCAAGCTCGCATAGTATCACCATGATCTCTTCCTATAGCCTTCTGAGTTGCCTCACGCCAACCGACTTTTGAGAGATGACGTCGAAAAAGTTGCATAGGCCAAATAGCATTTCACGGACGTGCGCGTCCATGATTCCATGGATTGCAACTAGAAGTATCTACGTCATCAGCACGTGACAGTCGTGAGACTTCATCCCGCTGAACTTCTGCTTCGCTAGATCTAGGTATCTTCTTATCTTCCCCGCATAACCGTAAGGAAGTTTTACTCCTATGAGGCAGGTGAAAAACTGCTCGATCTCCTCCTGACTTAGAGTGAAGCACGCGAGAGGGTAGTCATTTCCAATCTTCTTGGCCTTTTTTGCCTTTGCGACAACTTTCTGTGTCCTGCTTCGCCTCATCATCATCATCATTAGCATGAAGCTCCTCCCTGATGCCCATTGATTTCAAGTCTGCCCTTGCTTTCGGCCCATCTTTTGTCCTCTCTGGCATGTTGAGTAGGGTACCAAGCAGACTCTCGCACATGTTCTTCGTGATATGCATGACATCAAGGCTGTGAGGCACACGGTGGATCTTCCAGTATGGCAAGTCCCAGAAAACAGACCTCATTTTCCATACCTTGAGTAGCGACTCTGGCGCCTTTCGCTTCTTTCCCGTCTCTGGCACCTTTTGCTTCTTTCCCGGCAGTGGGCAATCTTTCCAATTTTTCAACAGCTCGTCTATTTCCTCGCCGCTCCCTGTACACGGGCGTCTTCGGGGTTCGGTTTCACCATCGAACAGATCCTTGCGTTTTCTCCACGGGTCATCGTCGCGAAGCCACCTTCGATGTCCCATGAACATGGTTTTCAAAGACCCGAGATCTCTATCTAGTTGGCGATACGTTGTGTCATCATGCACCTGACGCATCCAGATAATCCGTGGACCACCTGCCCCGAGAGGTATCCGTAACTGAGATAGTCGTGCACCGTCGTGAGCAGTGCGGCTCTCATAGGGAAATATTCTTTCTCTACGGCGTCCCACATATTGGCTGGCATTTTCCACAGCGTGCTAGCTCCTCTTTCAGCAGCCCCAGGTACAGATTGATGTTGTTCCCTGGTTGTTTCGGCCCTTCAATTAGCATACTCATGTGAATGTACTTCCTCTTCATGCACAACTAGGGGGGAAGGTTGTACATACACACAAACACAGGCCAGGTTCTATGTGTGCTTCTATGGCTTCCAAATAGATTGACTCCGTCAGTGCTCGCTCCCAGCACGATGTTCCTTGGATAGTTCCCAAATTCTGGGTCTTCGAAGTTCAACGCTTGCCACTGGCTCGCATCCTTAGGGTGACTCAGCATCTTGTCTTTGTGAGGAGGTTTGAATTTTCAACTTCACGTAATTCTCCAACTGTCCTGTTTGATCTTTATGATAATTCTTACACTATGGAGTGAGAGGATTTTACCACAGCTTGCAAACTTCCACAATGGGGTAGTATCAGGGATCCTCGCAAATCTGAATTTAGAGATTTTCTTGCTAGTATAACTGTGGGGGAATCTAGAGATATAACACAAGCCACCATAGGGAGCATCCACTTTCCGGCTATAAATTATTTTGCTCTCTTCATAGGTAGGTGCATGAATGGTAAAGATGAGGCATGTCACATGTGTGTCCCTGATACGTCCATTTTGCATCATGCTTTTATATCGATATTTATCGCATTATGGGCTGTTATTTCACTTTATATCACACTACTTATGGCTATTCTATCTTATTTTACAAGGTTTACATGAAGAGGGAGAATGCCGGCAACTGCAATTCTGGGCTGGAAAAGGAGCAAATATTAGAGACCAATTATGCACAACTCCAGAAGTCCTAAAACCCCACGGAACATCTTAAAATAAATAAAGAAAAATCCTCGCCAAAGATGAAGGCTAGGAGGGCCCACACCCTGCTCACGAGAGTGGGGGGCGCGCCCCCCTAGGGCGCGCCCCCTACCTCGTGGGTCCCCTGGTGGCTCTCCGACATCCATCTTCTCCTATATGAAGTGTTTCGATGAGAAAAAAGGGGAAGGAACTTTTCGGGACGAGACTCCGCCGCCACGAGGCGGAACCTTGGCGGATCCAATCTAGAGCTCCGGCAGAGCTGTTCTGCTGGGGATACTTCCCTCCAGGAGGGTGAAATCATCACCATCGTCATCACCAACGGTCCTCTCATCGGGAGAGGGCAATCTCCATCAACATCTTCACCAGCAGCATCTCATCTCCAAACCCTAGTTCATCTCTTGTATCCAATTGTTGCCTCAAAGTCCGGGATTGGTGCTAGTAGGTTGCTAGTAGTGTTAATTACTCCTTGTAGTTGATGCTAGTGGTTTATTTGGTGGAAGATCATATGTTCAGATCCTATATGAATATTATTACCCCTCTAATTATGAACATGAATATGCTTTGTGAGTAATTATGTTTGTTCCTGAGGACAAGGGATAAGTCTTGCTATCAGTAGTCATGTGAATTTGGTATTCGTTTGTTATTTTGATAAGATGTATGTTGTCTAGACTCTAGTGGTGTTATGTGAACGTCGAGTACATAACACTTCACCATTATTTGGGCCTAGAGGAAGGCATTGGGAAGTAATAAGTAGATGATGGGTTGTTAGAGTGACAGAAGCTTAAACCCTAGTTTATGCGTTGCTGCATAAGGGGCTGATTTGGATCCATATGTTTCATGCTAAGGTTATGTTTACCTTAATACTTTTGTTGTAGTTGCGGATGCTTGCAATAGAGGTTAATCATAAGTGGGATGCTTGTTTAAGTAAGAATAGCACCCAAGCACCGGTCCACCCACATATGAAATTATCATAGTAGTGAACACGAATCATATGAACGTGATGAAAACTTGCTTGACGATATTCCCATGTGTCCTCGGGAGAGCTTTTCCTATTATAAGAGTTTATTCTGGCTTGTCCTTTTGCTACAAAAAGGATTGGGCCATCTTGCTGCACTTTGTTTACTTTTGTTACTTGTTGCTCGTTACAATTTATCTTATCACAAAACTATCTGTTACCACTTATTTCAGTACTTGTAGAGAATACCTTGCTGAAAATCGCTTATCATTTCCTTCTGCTCCTCGTTGGGTTCGACACTCTTACTTATCGAAAGGACTACAATAGATCCCCTATACTTGTGGGTCATCAAGACTCTTTTCTGGCGTCGTTGCCGGGGAGTGTACCGCCTTTGGTAGGTGGAATTTGGTAAGGAAAAATTTATATAGTGTGCTGAAATTTACGTGTCACTTGTTACTATGGAAATTAATTCTCTGAGGGGCTTATTCGGGGTATCTTCACCCCGTCCAGTAGAGCCAAGAGTTGCTCCTCAACCTACTGAACCTATTGAAGATGAAACACCTTTTGAATTTCCTTCGGGTATGATGGAAAAACTGCTAGCTAACCCTTTTACAGGAGATGGAACAAAGCATCCTGATGAGCACTTAATATATGTGGATGAAGTTTGTGGATTATTTAAGCTTGCAGGTATACCCGATGATGTTGCTAAGAAGAAGGTCTTCCCTTTATCTTTGAAGGGAGACGCATTGATATTGTATAGGCTATGTGATGATATGAGATCATGGAACTATAAAAGATTGAAATTGGAATTTCATCAAAAGTATTACCCTATGCATCTTGTTCATCGTGATCGCAATTATATATATAATTTCTGGCCTCGCGAAGGAGAAACCAGCGCTCAAGCTTGGGGGAGGCTTAAATCAATGTTATATTCATGCCCCAATCATGAGCTCTCGAGAGAAATAATTATGCAAAGTTTTTATGCTCGGCTTTCTGATAACAATCACACCATGCTCGATACTTCTTGTGCTGGCTCTTTTATGATGAAGACTATTGAATTCAGATGGAATATATTGGATAGAATTAAACGCAACTCTGAAGATTGGGACCTCGACGAAGGTAAAGAGTCAGGTATGACACCTAACTTTGATTGTGTTAAATATTTTATGGACACCGATATTTTCCGTAAGTTTAGCACTAAATATAGACTTGACTCTGAGATAGTAGCTTCTTTCTGTGAATCTTTTGCTACTTATGTTGATCTCCCTAAGGAGAAGTGGTTCAAATATCATCCTCCCATAGAAGTAAAAGTAGTTGCACCTATTAAAGTTGAAGAAAAGACTGTCACTTATAATGATCCTATTGTTCCTACTTCTTATGTTGAGAAACCACCTTTCCCTGTTAGAGTAAAGGATCATGCTAAAGCTTCAACTGTTGTTCATAAAAGCAATATTAGAACTTATACACCTCCTGAGCAAGTTAAAGTCGAACCTAATATTGCTATTGTTAAAGATCTCTTGTCTGATAATATTGATGGGCATGTTATTCAGTTCGAAGGTGAAACTGCTCGAATTGCTAAACCTTGTGCTAAAGATAAACATAGACCTATGGTAGGCGTGCCTGTTATTTCTGTTAAAATAGGAGATCATTGTCATCATGGCTTATGTGATATGGGTGCTAGTGCTAGTGTTATACCTTATGACTTGTCTAAAGAAATCAAGCATGAAATTGCACCTGCTGAATTAGAAGATATTGATGTCACAATTAAACTTGCCAATAGAGATACTAGTTTAGCGATGGGAATTGTTAGAGATGTTGAAGTCTTGTGTGGGAAAATTAAATATCCTGCTGATTTTCTTGTTCTTACTTCTCCGCAAGATAGCTTTTGTCCCAATATATTTGCTAGACCCTTCTTGAACACTATTAATGCTAGGATAGATTGCAAAAATAATGTTGTTACTATTAGCTTGGATGATATGGTTCATGAGTTTAATTTCTCTAAATTTAGTAAACAACATCGTGAGGAAGAATTACCTAGTAAGGATGAAATTATTGGTCTTGCTTCTATTGCCGTACCTCCTAGTGATCCTTTAGAACACTATTTGCTAGACCATGAAAATGATATGTTGATGAATGAGAGAAGGGAAATAGATGACGTATTCTTTAAATAGGAACCTATTATGCAACATAATTTGCCTATTGAAATTTTAGGGGATCCTCCTCCACCCAAGGGTGATCCCGTGTTTGAGCTTAAACCTTTGCTTGATAATCTTAAATATGCTTATCTTGAGGAAAAGAAGATATATCCTGTTATTATTAGTGCTAACCTTTCAGAGCATGAAGAAGAAAGATTATTGAAAACTCTAAAGAAGCATCGTGCTGCTATTGGATATACTCTTGATGATATTAAAGGCATTAGTCCCACTCTATGTCAACATAAAATAAATTTGGAAGCAGATGCCAAACCAGTTCATGATCCTCAACGACGTCTAAATCCTAAAATGAAAGAAGTGGTAAGAAAAGAAATACTCAAGCTTCTGGAGGCAGGTATAATTTATCCCGTTGCTGATAGTCAGTGGGTAAGTCATGTCCATTGTGTCCCTAAGAAGGGAGGTATTACTGTTGTTCCTAATGATAAAGATGAATTGATTCCACAAAGAATTATCACAGGTTATAGGATGGTAATTGATTTCCGCAAATTAAATAAAGCTACTAAGAAAGATCATTACCCCTTACCTTTTATTGATCAAATGCTAGAAAGATATTGCAAACATACACATTATTGCTATCTAGATGGTTATTCTGGTTTCTCTCAAATACCTGTGTCGGCTGGAGATCAATCAAAGACTACTTTTACATGCCCTTTTGGTACGTTTGCTTATAGACGTATGCCTTTTGGTTTATTTAATGCACCTGCTACCTTACAAAGATGCATGATGGCTATATTCTCTGACTTTTGTGAAAAGATTTGTGAGGTTTTCATGGACGATTTTTCCGTCTATGGTTCCTATTTTGATGATTGCTTGAGCAATCTTGATCGAGATTTGCAGAGATGTGAAGAAACTAATCTTGTCTTGAATTGGGAAAAGTGCCACTTTATGGTTAATGAAGGTATTGTCTTGGGGCACAAAGTTTTTGAAAGAGGTATTGAAGTTGATAAAGCCAAGGTTCATGCTATTGAAAAGATGCCATGTCCCAAGGACATCAAACGTATAAGAAGTTTCCTTGGTCATGCTGGATTTTATAGGAGGTTCATTAGGGACTTCTCAAAAATTTCTCGGCCTCTGACTAATTTATTGCAAAAAGATATACCATTTGTTTTTTATGATGATTGTGTAGAAGCATTTGAAACACTTAATAAAGCATTAGTCTCTTCACATGTTGTTCAGCCACCTGATTGGAATTTACCCTTTGAAATTATGTGTGATGCTAGTGATTATGCTGTAGGTGCTGTTCTAGGGAAAATAGTTGATAATAAATTAAATGTTATTCATTATGCTAGTATGACTCTAGACAATGCTCAAAGAAATTATGCTACTACTGATAAGTTCAGACATTATATTGTTGATTCTAAAGTAACTATTCACACTGATCATGCTGCTATTAAATACCTTATGGAAAAGAAAGATGTTAAACCTAGACTTATTAGATGGGTTCTCTTGCTACAAGAATTTGATTTGCATATTGTTCATAGAAAGGGAGCTGAGAACCCCGTTGCAGACAACTTGTCTAGGTTAGAGAATGTTCTTGATGACCCACTACCTATTAATGATAACTTTCCTGATGAACAATTAAATGTTATAAGTACTTCTCGTAGTACTCCATGGTATGCTGATTATGCTAATTATATAGTTGCTAAGTTTATACCACCTAGCTTCACATACCAGCAAAAGAAGAAGTTTTTCTATGACTTGAGACATTACTTGTGGGATGACCCACATCTTTAAAAAGAAGGAGTAGATGGTGTTATTAGACATTGTGTACCTGAGCATGAACAGAAACAGATCCTACGCAAGTGTCATTCCGAGGCTTATGGAGGACACCACGCTGGAGATAGAACTGCACATAAGGTATTGCAATCTGGTTTTTATTGGCCTACTCTCTTCAAGGATGCCCGTAAGTTTGTCTTGTCTTGTGATGAATGTCAAATAATTGGTAATATTAGTAGACATCAAGAAATGCCTATGAATTATTCACTTGTTATTGACCCGTTTGATGTTTGGGGCTTTGATTATATGGGACCTTTTCCTGCCTCGAATGGATACACACATATTCTAGTTGTTGTTGATTACGTTACTAAGTGGGTAGAAGCTATTCCAACTAGTAGTGCAGATCATAACACTTCTATTAAAATGCTTAAAGAATGCTTAATGACTGATGGTGGTTCACACTTTATTCATGGTGCCTTCCGTAAAATGCTTGCTAAATATGATGTTAATCATAGAATTGCATCTCCTTATCACCCACAGTCTAGTGGTCAAGTAGAGTTGGGCAATAGAGAGCTCAAATTAATTTTGCAAAAGACTATTAATAGGTCTAGAAAGAATTGGTCTAAGAAACTTGATGATGCATTATGGGCATATAGAACTACATACAAAAATCCTATGGGTATGTCTCCGTATAAAATGGTTTATGGAAAAGCATGTCACTTACCTCTCGAACTAGAACATAAGTCATATTGGGCTATTAAAGAGCTCAACTATGATTTCAAACTTGCCGGTGAAAAGAGGTTACTTGATATTAGCTCACTTGATGAATGGAGAACCCAAGCTTATGAAAATGCCAAGTTGTTTAAAGAAAAAGTTAAAAGATGGCATGACAAAAGGATACAAAAGTGTGAGTTTAATGTAGGTGATTATGTATTGCTATACAACTCTCGTTTAAGAGTTTTTGCAGGAAAAATTCTCTCTAAATGAGAAGGCCCCTATGTTATCAAAGAGGTCTATCGTTCCGGTGCCATAAAAATCAACAACTTCGAGGGCACAAATCCGAAGGTGGTAAACGGTCAAAGAATCAAACATTATATCTCAGGTAATCCCATAAATGTTGAAACCAATATTATTGAAACCGTAACCCCGGAGGAATACATAAGGGACACTTTCCTGAATGTTTCAGACTCCGAAAAGGAATAGGTATGTGGTACGGTAAGTAAACCGACTCCAAAACAATTTTTAAGGAAATATTTCTCCGTTTTGGAATATTTAGAAAAATAGAAAAATAAGTAGCAGTCCGGGAAGGACACGAGGGCCCCACGAGGGTGGTGGGCGCGCCGCCCTACCTCGTGAGCACCTCGTGTGTCTTCTGGACTCCGTTTTCTTGCACGTTACGTATTTGGCTCGGTAAAAATTCATTAAATAACCTCCTGAAGGTTTTGACTCCCGTATCACGCAATTCTCCTCTATTCTTGTTTCGAGCTGTTTTCTGTCAGGGTTTTCCAGGCTAGGCATCATTTCGTCTCCCTCCTCAAACAATGGTGACAACGATGCTTGGCTAATGAAGATAGATCTGAAGAGGGGAGAACCCACGAGGGTCAACAAGGATCCCCTATACTTGTGGGTCATCAGTCCCTGACCTTAGTATTCTTAGGAGTGCTGTGTTAGGAGACAAATCTTATAATTTGGGAGCCATTGTTGCACGTAGGTTGCATCTTAATAGATTTAATGGAGATTTCTTTGGAGGAATTTATGCAGCCCACATAGCTAATTTTCTTGATATAGACATACGTGAAGATGATATTGAATTACCTCCTACTTACCTAGACTTCAATGTTATGGTTCACCACCAGTTTGCCGAGAGGAATGAATCACCTCTCCAGTACCGACTGATCTTTGACAGACGCTGTGCTGTACATATTACTCTCCCTGCTCCTGCCTTCTTTGATCATCAGGCAAAAGGAAGATATACAATTACCAGAGAGGAGGCAGATGAGTATGAGAGGAGAGCGGAGGCCGCTCGTCGCCACGCTGCAGCTTAGCAGGCGATAGCCGCTGCATCTCAGTACGACCCCAACTACTATTATGGATATCCGCCAGGCCAGCCATGGCCATAGACCAACTTAGGCCCAAAGCCTAAGCTTGGGGGAGTACGTATTTCCCACCATCATTACATTTATGCTCACACACTCATTGCTAGATGTTGATGTTCATACTTTTTCATTGTATCATCCATGCTAGTTTATTTTCCTTTTTATGCTTTCTTCTTGTGTGTTTAATAAACCTTAAGAAAAACCAAAAAAATAGTTGTAGCTTTTAATCAGTTTAATTTCCATGCTTGTAGTAGTAACTAAAAAGAAAACCCAAAAAGATTTCATGTTCTTCTTTTGCTTGTTGGGAGCTTTCCCGTGTAAATAGTTTTATTTCTTTTCTATTCCATGGGGGTCGATAGAAGAAGACCATAATTAAATTGTTGAAGTGGCTCTTATATGCATTATTGTTGATCTGACAAAAGAGCCCATATTGCCTTGTCTTCTCCTGTTTATTGAATGCCTGTAGATTCCAGCTTAGTCCAATGCACGCGCACTATTATTATTATTCACATCATTCGGTCGTGCAAGTGAAAGGCAATAATGATGTTATATGATGGACTGGATGAGATGAGAAAAGCTGGTATGAACTCGACCTCTTTTGTTTTTGTAAATATGATTAGTTCATCATTCCTGATTCAGCCTATTATGAATAAACATGTTTGCAATGACAACTAGAGATTATAGTTTCTTGTTCCATACTTGATTAGCTATGAGTTATAATGGTTTACCTTGCGTGCCGACATGCTATTAAAATGGTTATGATGTGGTATGATAGGGTGGTATCCTCCTCTAAATGATTTAAGTGACTTGAATTGGCGCATGTTCACGCATGTAGTTGAAACAAAATCAACATAGCCTTCATAATATTTATCTTCATGGTGGATTATATCCTACTCATGTTTGCACTCGGTGTTGATTAATTTTAATGCATGTCCATGACTGTTGTCGCTCTCTAGCTGGTCGCTTCCCAGTCTTTTGCTAGCCTTCGCATGTACTAAGCGGGAATAATGCTTGTGCATCAAATCCCTTAAACCCCAAAGTTATTCCACATGAGTCCACTATACCTACCTATATACGGTATCTACCTGCCGTTCCAAGTAAATTTGTATGTGCCAAACTCTAAACCTTCAAATAAATATCCTCTTTTGTATGCTCGAATATCTCATGTATCAACTAGGGTTGTCTGTATCTTCCATGTTAGGGGGTTATTCTCAAGAGGAGTCGACTCCGCTCCTCACTCATGAGATAAATGACTGGTCACCGGGATGCCCAGTCCCAAGCTTTATGCAAACTAAATCAAAAAAATTGCAAACAAAACTCCCCTTGGGACTCTTGTTAGTTGGAGGCACTCGTTGTTTCAAGCAAGCCATGGATTGATGCTTGTTGGTGGAAGGGGGAGTATAAACTTTACCATTCTATTTGGGAACCGCCTATAATGTGTGTAGCATGGAAGATATTGCCATCTCTTGGTTGTTATGTTGACAATGAAAGTATATTGCTCAAAATATTATTCACCTCTGTTTCAAAACCGAGCTCTGGCACCTCTACAAATCCCTTCTTCCCTCTGCGAAGGGCCTATCTATTTACTTTTATGCTGAGTCATCATCCTCTTATTAAAAAGCACCAGTTGGAGAGCACCGCTGTCATTTGCATTCATTACTATTACATTGAGTATGACTTGACTGGATCTCTTTTACCATGAATTACAATGTCTAGTCAGTCCTTGATCTTTGAAGGTTCTCTACATTTATGTTTTGCGGTCTCAGAAAGGGCTAGCGAGATACCATCTTGTTATATCATATTATGATTGTTTTGAGAAAGTGTTGTCATCTGAGATTTATTATTATGGCTCGCTAGTTGATTATGCTATTGATATGAGTAAACTTGAGACCTGTGCGTTATTGCGAATGTGGTTAGTTATAATCTTTGCTAAAAACTTGAATGCTAGCTTTACATATTTACAACAATAAGAGCAAACAGAGTTTGTAAAAGTTTTCTTTATCACTTTTCGTTTATCAACTAAATTGCTTGAGGACAAGCAAAGGTTTAAGCTTGGGGGAGTTGATACGTCTCCGTCGTATCAACTTTTCCAAACACTTTTGCCCTTGTTTTGGACTCTAACTTGCATGATTTGAATGGAACTAACCCGAACGGAAGTTGTTTTCAGCAGAATTACCATGGTGTTATTTATGTGCAGAAACAAATGTTCTCGGAATGACCTCTCCATGATCCGGCATAATTCTCCATCACCGATCCATTGCCTACGAGCTTTCCATATATTGTTCTTCGCTTATTTACTTTTCCGTTTCTATTGCTATCATCAGTACAAAATACCAAAAACATTACTTTTACTATTGTTACCTTTTGCTACCGTTATCACTACTATCATATTACTTTGCTACTAAACACTTTGCTGCAGATATTAAGTTTCCAGGTGTGGTTGAATTGACAACTCAGCTGCTAATACTTGAGAATATTCTTTGGCTCCCCTTGTGTCGAATCAATAAATTTGGGTTGAATAATCTAGCCTCAAAAACTGTTGCGATCCCCTATACTTGTGGGTTATCACCCACAATGGTCAGGCTTTGAGGTAGCTACCTGACCCCGTGCGATGGTGATGCTCCTTCTTCGCAGCATTTATCTTGTTTCTCGCTGACATCTGCTTACTCTTCTCTGATGTCTTGTGGGCCACAAATGCGGGCGAGTGATCTCTTATCTTCTCATACTGGACGGTGAATTCGGGTGTCTCTTCTTTGTCGATAAACGTTGTTTTCAGCTCATTCTTCGTCCTCCTGAATAGTTTTGCCATCTTCTTAAGATCATGAGACTTGATCAATTGCTCTTTGACTGGCTTCTCCGGACCATCCTCTGGCAGTAGGGTGAAATTTTCCTTCAGCGCGTTCCAAATATCATCTTTCTGCATATCTTTGACATAAGAGACCAGCGTCTTCCTTCTTAGGCTTCAACCATTGGTAGATGCTGGTCGGGATCTTATCCCTAACAAGAACCCCGCACTGAGCAACAAATGCTTCCTTTGTCCGGATGGGTTCAATCGGTTGGCCATTGCGCGTGATTGCTGTGATTATGAACCTTTCATCCGGGTGGAACTTTTTCTTCGAGCCTCCTTTCTTTACCGAAGTTGTGCTCGATCCGGAGGGCTAGAAAAAAGAAGAAAGACGAGAGTTAATATGTGTACATACCAAAACAATGAATGCATCAATTAGCTAGTCACCATAGACTTAGTTAATATATATATATAGGGTGGGTCTATTCTAATAACACCCCTTAAGACATTATTCTAATAACACCGGAGCTTATTCTGATAACACCTCCCACTAGATCGCCGCCGCCCCTCCCCTCCCAGCCTTCTACCGCGGCAGCGGCCTGGGAGCATCGCCGCCCCTCCCCTCCCGGCCTTCTACCGCGGCAGCGGCCTGGGAGCGTCGCCGCCCCTCCCCTCCCAGCCTTCTTCCACGGCAGCGGCCTGGAAGCGTCGTCGCCCTCCCCTCCCGGCCTTCTTCCGCGGCGGCGGCCTGGTAGCGATGCCGCCCCTCCCCTCCCTGATTTCTCCCGTGGCGGCAGCCTGGGAGCGCCACCGCCCTCCCCTCCCGGCCTTCTTCCGCGGCAGCGGCCGACATCGACGCCGCCCCTCCCCTCCAGGCCTTGTTCCGTGGCAGCGGCCAAGCAGCGCCGCCACCCATCGTCACTCGGCCTTCTTCCGCGGCAGCAACCGAGCAACGCCTCCCCCACCAGCATATCGGCCTTCTTCCACGGCAGCAGGTTGGTAGCGCCACCGCCAAACTCCTCCAGGCCTGCAATTAGTTGTAATTCATCATATGTGGATTGGTGCTGCATCGACATCAAACCAATTCGAGCAAGGAGGACTGTGCGCAAGGTTCCTTCATCCACGGCAGCTTCTTGGATTAAGTCTGCAATGACCTTCAGAGCAAATCCTCCATCTCCGTTCACCTTGAGCAATGTCCAGACCGCTCATGAACTTCTGAAGGGCAAGTGGACTGCATAGGCGAACGAGAAAGTTGTGTAGACGGACGAGAAGAGAACTTCCTCCTGCAAATGCAAGAAATCACTGCAACACGAGGTAAGCAGTACACTTCCTCAACCATATCAGTTTAGTTATTCTAGACAAAGCAGTACACGCAGTCCAGTACGACTACAAAAACGATGCAGTGCGGTTGCTTCAGTTCGTTGTGGGGGAAAATGCAGTGAACTTGCTCGGTTATGCAGTACGCTTGTGTAGGTTCATTACGGATAATGATGCAGTGTGGTTACTTCAGTTCACATTGCAGGGTGATGCAATCAGCATGCATTAGTTTCGCAGTACCATTTTTAACACATTGCAATTCGCATGATTCAGTTCATTTTGCCTGACAATGCAGCTCGGTCATTTTGTGTGCAGGAAATGACGTTCAGTAGATATAAAATGCCGCGCATAATTGACAACCTAGGGAACAACAACTTTCAAAAGAGTAAAGCTTCTTCCGAAAGAGATACTAGCTGGGTTACCCCTGAGATTCCTTGAGGATTCTTCACGACAACAAACAGGGTGCACTACTCTCCGGAAGAGGATTTTTCCAGGGAGAAGAGGTAGTTGAGGACGACGACGATGTCACCTTCATCTGGGAGGGCACTCACCGATAGGAGGATGAAGATGACGACAATGAAGATGAGCCAATAATAGTTCTCAACCCAGAGTATAAGCATGAGTTCACTACATTTGGACAGCATGTCCGAACAGGCAATGATGATGCAGTTGAACATGATGTTGCAGTAGATGATGAATATGATTATGACCATGATGATGTGCCACCGCTCCAATCACTTCTTCCCTCTGCGAAGGGCCTATCTATTTACTTTTATGCTGAGTCATCATCCTCTTATTAAAAAGCACAAGTTAGAGAGCACCGCTGTCATTTGCATTCATTACTATTAGTTTACATTGAGTATGACTTGACTGGATCTCTTTTAGCATGAATTACAATGTCTAGTCGGTCCTTGGTCTTTAAAGGTGCTCTGCATTTATGTTTTGCGGTCTCAGAAAGGGCTAGCGAGATACCATCTTGTTATATCATATTATGATTGTTTTGAGAAAGTGTTGTCATCTGAGATTTATTATTATGGCTTGCTAGTTGATTATGCTATTGATATGAGTAAACTTGAGACCTATGCGTTATTGTGAATGTGGTTAGTTATAATCTTTGCTAAAAACTTGAATGCTAGCTTTACGTATTTACAACAATAAGAGCAAACAGAGTTTGTAAAAGTTTTCTTTATCACTTTCTGTTTATCAACTAAATTGCTTGAGGGCAAGCAAAGGTTTAAGCTTGGGGGAGTTGATACGTCTCCGTCGTATCAACTTTTCCAAACACTTTTGCCCTTGTTTTGGACTCTAACTTGCATGATTTAAATGGAACTAACCCAGACTGAAGTTGTTTTCAGCAAAATTACCATGGTGTTATTTATGTGCAGAAACAAATGTTCTCGGAATGACCTGAAATTTCATGGAGCAACTTTTCAGAAAATATGAAAAATACCTCCAAAAGATGAAGCCCAGGGGGCCCACCACCTCTCCATGATCCGGCATAATTCTCCTTCACCGATCCATTGCCTACGAGCTTTCCATATATTGTTCTTCGCTTATTTACTTTTCCATTGCTATTGCTATCATCAGTACAAAATACCAAAAACATTACTTTTACTACTGTTACCTTTTGCTACCGTTATCACTACTATCATATTACTTTGCTACTAAACACTTTGCTGCAGATATTAAGTTTCCAGGTGTGGTTGAATTGACAACTCAGCTGCTAATACTTGAGAATATTCTTTGGCTCCCCTTGTGTCGAATCAATAAATTTGGGTTGAATAATCTAGCCTCGAAAACTGTTGTGATCCCCTATACTTGTGGGTTATCACCAACAACGGTCGGGCTTTGAGGTAGCCACCTGACCCCATGCGATGGTGATGCTCCTTCTTCGCAGCATTTAACTTGTTTCTCGCTGACATCTGCTTACTCTTCTCCGATGTCTTGTGGGCCACAAATGCAGGCGAGTGATCTCTTATCTTCTCATACTGGACGGTGAATTCGCGTGTCTCTTCTTTGTCGACAAACGTTGTTTTCAGCTCATTCTTCCACCTCCTGAATAGTTTTGCCATCTTCTTAAGATCATGAGACTTGATCAATTGCTCTTTAACTGGCTTCTCCAGACCCTCCTCTGGCAGTAGGGTGAAATTTGCCTTCAGCGCGGTCCAAATATCATCTTTCTGCATATCGTTGACATAAGAGACCTCAGGGTCTTCCTTCTTAGGCTTCAACCATTGGTAGATGCTGTTCGGGATCTTGTCCCTAACAAGAACCCCGCACTGAGCAACAAATGCTTCCTTTGTCCAGATGGGTTCAATCGATTGGCCATCGCGCGTGATTGCTGTGATCATGAACCTTTCATCTAGGTGGAACTTTTTCTTCAGGCCTCGTTTCTTTACCGAAGTTGTGCTCGATCCGGAGGGCTAGAAAAAAGAAGAAAGACGAGAGTTAATATGGGTACATACCAAAACAATGAATGCATCAGTTAGCTAGTCACCATAGTCTTAGTTAATATATATAGGGTGGGTCTATTCTAATAACACCCCTTAAGACCTTATTCTAATAACACCGGAGCTTATTCTAATAACACCTCCCACTAGATCGCCGCCGCCCCTCCCCTCCCGGCCTTCTACCGCAGCAGTGGCCTGGGAGCGTCTCCGCCCCTCCCCTCCCGGCCTTCTACCGCGGCAGCGGCCTGGGAGCGTCGCCGCCCCTCCCCTCCCGGCCTTCTTCTGCGGCAGCGGCCTGGAAGCGTCGTCGCCCTCCCCTCCCGGCCTTCTCCCGCGGCGGCGGCCTGGCAGCGATGCCGCCCCTCCCCTCCCCGCTTTCTCCCGTGGCAGCGACCTGGGAGCACCACCACCCTCCCCTCCCGGCCTTCTTCCGCGACAGCGGCCGGCAGTGACGCCGCCCCTCCCCTCCAGGCCTTCTTCCGCGGCAGCGGCCAAGCAGCGCCGCCGCCCATCGTCGCTCGGCCTTCTTCCGCGGCACCAACCAAGTAACGCCTCCCCCACCAGCATATCGGCCTTCTTCCACGGCAGCAGGTCAGTAGCGCTGCCGCCAAACTCCTCCAGGCCTGCAATTAGTTGTACTTCATTATATGTGGATTGGTGCTGCATCGACATCAAACCAATTCGAGCAAGGAGGATTTTGCGCAAGGTTCCTTCATCCACGGCGGCTTCTTGGATTAAGTCTGCAATGACCTTCAGAGCAAATCCTCCATCTCCGTTCACCTTGAGCAACGTCCAGACCGCTCATGAACTTCTGAAGGGCAAGTGGACTGCACAGGCGAACGAGAAAGTTGTGCAGACGGACGAGAAGAGAACTTCCTCCTACAAACGCAAGAAATCACTCCAACACGAGGTAAGTAGTACACTTCCTCAACCATATCAGTTTAGTTATTCCAGACAAAGCAGTACATGCAGTCCAGTACACCTACAAAAACGATGCAGTGTGGTTCCTTCAGTTCGTTGTGGGAGAAAATGCAGTGAACTTGCTCGGTTATGCAGTAGGCTTGTGTAGGTTCATTACGGACAACGATGCAGTGCGGTTACTTCAGTTCGCATTGCAGGGTGATGCAATCAGCATGCATTAGTTTCGCAGTACCATTTGTAACACATTGAAGTTTGCATGATTCAGTTCATTTTGCCTGACAATGCAGCTCGGTCATTTTATGTGTAGGAAATGACGTTCAGCAGATATAAAATGCCGCGCATAATTGACAAACCAAGGAACAACAACTTTCAGAAGAGTAAAGCTTCTTCTGAAAGAGATACTGGCTGGGTTACCCCTGAGATTCCTCGAGGATTCTTCACGACAACAAACAGGGTGCACTACTCTCCGAAAGAGGATTTTTTTCTAGGGAGAAGAGGTAGTTGAGGATGACGATGATGTCACCTTCATCTGGGAGGGCACTCAACAACAGGAGGATGAAGATGATGACGATGAAGATGAGCCAATAATAGTTCTCAACCTAGAGTATAAGCACGAGTTCACTATGTTTGGACAGCATGTCCGAACAGACAATGATGATGCAGTTGAGCACGATGTTGCAACAGATGATGAATATGATTATGACCATGATGATGTGCCACCGCTCCAATCCCTTCTTCCCTCTGTGAAGGGCCTATCTATTTACTTTTATGCTGAGTCACCATCCTCTTATTAAAAAGCACCAGGTGGAGAGCACCGTTGTCATTTGCATTCATTACTATTAGTTTACATTGAGTATGACTTGACCTGATCTCTTTTAGCATGAATTACAATGTCTAGTCAGTCCTTGGTCTTTAAAGGTGCTCTGCATTTATGTTTTGCGGTCTCAGAAAGGGCTAGCGAGATACCATCTTGTTATATCATATTATGATTGTTTTGAGAAAGTGTTGTCATCCAAGATTTATTATTATGGCTCGCTAGTTGATTATGCTATTGATATGAGTAAACTTGATACCTATGCGTTATTGCGAATGTGGTTAGTTATAATCTTTGCTGAAAACTTGAATGCTAGCTTTACATATTTACAACAATAAGAGCAAACAGAGTTTGTAAAAGTTTTCTTTATCACTTTCCGTGTATCAACTAAATTGCTTGAGGACAAGCAAAGGTTTAAGCTTGGGGGAATTGGTACGTCTCCGTCATATCAACTTTTCCAAACACTTTTGCCCTTGTTTTGGACTCTTACTTGCATGATTTGAATGGAACTAACCCGGACTGAAGTTGTTTTCAGCAGAATTACCATGGTGTTATTTATGTGCAGAAACAAATGTTCTCGGAATGACCTGAAATTTCACGGAGCAAATTTTCAGAAAATATGAAAAATACCTGCAAAAGATGAAGGCCAGGGGGCCCACCACCTCTCCACGATCCGGCATAATTCTCCATCACCGATCCATTGCCTACGAGCTTTCCATATATTGTTCTTCGCTTATTTACTTTTCCGTTGCTATTGCTATCATCAGTACAAAATACCAAAAACATTACTTTTACTACTATTACCTTTTGCTACCGTTATCACTACTGTCATATTACTTTGCTACTAAACACTTTGCTGCAGATATTAAGTTTCCAGGTGTGGTTGAATTGACAACTCAGCTGCTAATACTTGAGAATATTCTTTGGCTCCCCTTGTGTCGAATCAATAAATTTGGGTTGAATAATCTAGCCTCGAAAACTGTTGCAATCCCCTATACTTGTGGGTTATCACCCACAACGGTCGGGCTTTGAGGTAGCCACCTGACCCCGTGCGATGGTGATGCTCCTTCTTTGCAGCATTTATGTTCTTTCTCGATGACATCTGCTTACTCTTCTCTGATGTCTTTTGGGCCACAAATGCGGGCGAGTGATGTCTTATCTTCTCATACTGGACAGTGAATTCGGGTGTCTCTTCTTTGTTGACAAACGTTCTTTTCAACTCATTCTTCCACCGCCTGAATAGTTTTGCCATCTTCTTAAGATCATGAGACTTGATCAATTGCTCTTTAACTGGCTTCTTCGGACCCTCCTCTGGCAGTAGGGTGAAATTTGCCTGCAGCGCGGTCCAAATACCATCTTTCTGCGTATCGTTGACATAAGAGACCTCAGGGTCTTCCTTCTTAGGCTTCAACCATTGGTAGATGCTGGTCGGGATCTTGTCCCTAACAAGAACCCCGCACTAAGCAACAAATGCTTCCTTTGTCCGGATGGGTTCAATCGGTTGGCCATCGTGCATGATTGTTGTGATCATGAACCTTTCATCCGGGTGGAACTTTTTCTTCGGGCCTCGTTTCTTTACCGAAGTTGTGCTTGATCCGGAGGGCTAGATAAAAGAAGAAAGACGAGAGTTAATATGTGTACATACCAAAAAAATGAATGCATCAATTAGCTAGTCACCACAGACTTAGTTAATATATATATATATAGGGTGGGTCTATTCTAATAACACCCCTTAAGACCTTATTCTAATAACACCGGAGCTTATACAGATAACACCTCCCACTAGATCGCCGCCGCCCCTCCCCTCCCGGCCTTCTACCGCGGCAGTGGCCTGGGAGCGTCGCTGCCCCTCCCCTCCCGGCCTTCTTCCGCGGCAGCGGCCTGGAAGCGTCGTCGCCCTCCCCTCCCGGCCTTCTTCCGTGGCGGCGGCCTGGCAGCGATGCCGCCCCTCCCCTCCCTGCTTTCTCCCATGGCGGCGGCCTGGGAACACCACCGCCCTCCCCTCGCGGCCTTCTTCCACGGCAGCGTCCTGCAGTGATGCCGCCCCTCCCCTCCAAGCCTTCTTCCGCGGCAACGGCCAAGCAGCGCCGCCTCCCATCGTCGCTCGGCCTTCTTCCGCGGCAGCAACGGAGCAACGCCTCCCCCACCGGCATATCGGCCTTCTTCCACGGCAGCAGGTCGGTAGCGCCGCCGCCAAACTCCTCCAGGCCAGCAATTAGTTGTACTCCTCGTGCTGCATCGACATCAAACCAATTCAAGCAAGGAGGACTGTGCTCAAGGTTCCTTCATCCACGGCAGCTTCTTGTATTAAGTCTGCAACGACCTTCAGAGAAAATCCTCCAACTCCGTTCACCTTGAGCAACGTCCAGACCGCTCATGAACTTCTGAAGGGCAAGTGGACTGCACAGGCGAATGAGAAAGTTGTGCAGACGGACGAGAAGAGAACTTCCTCCTGCAAACGCAAGAAATCACTGCAACACGAGGTAAGCAGTACACTTCCTCAACCATATCAGTTTAGTTATTCCAGACAAAGCAGTACACGCAGTCCAGTACAACTACAAAAACGATGTAGTGCAGTTGCTTCAGTTCGTTGTGGGGGGAAATGTAGTGAACTTGCTCGGTTATGCAGTATGCTTGTGTAGGTTCATTATGGACAACGATGCAGTGCGGTTACTTCAGTTCACATTGCAGGGTGATGCAATCAGCATGCATTAGTTTCGCAGTACCATTTGTAACACATTGCAGTTCACATGATTCAGTTCATTTTGCCTGACAATGCAGCTCGGTCATTTTGTGTGCAGGAAATGACGTTCAACAAATATAAAATGCCGCACATAATTGACAACCCAGGGAACAACAACTTTTAGAAGAGTAAAGCTTCTTCTGAAAGAGATACTGGCTGGGTTACCCCTGAGATTCCTCGAGGATTCTTCACGAGAACAAACAGGGTGCACTACTCTCCGGAAGAGGATTTTTTCTAGGGAGAAGAGGTAGGTGAGGATGACGATGATGTCACCTTCATCTGGGAGGGCACTCACCGACAAGAGGATGAAGATGACGACGATGAAGATGAGCCAATAATAGTTCTCAACCCAGAGTATAAGCACGAGTTCACTATGTTTGGATAGCATGTCCGAACAGACAATGATGATGTAGTTGAACACGATGTTGCAACAGATGATGAATATGATTATGACCATGATGATGTGCCATCGCTCCAAAATTTTCAAACCAGTCCACTGAGACATCGTCACAACACTGGATTACCACCACATCCACCTGCTGCACCCCAAAACAGAGCTCAGCGTCCACCTGCTGCACCGAAAAACAGAGCTCCAAGCAGAGTTGCTGCATCAACTTCGACAAAGCGACCACCAACGGTGCCTCGGTCGAAAGTATACAGCAGGTACAAATCCTCCTCACTATTGCCGCCGCGAGATCCTCAACTACACAGATCTGCTATAACCCCGCCATGTCCAATACAACCCGGCGAGCTGCAAACACCATCGGGTGAACTACTCTACACACATGTAAGTTTATGTTCTGAAAAAATAATAATAATAGTTGCATTCCATTCAGATAAGATTGTAGTGCACACTGATATTTATTGTGAGGTTTGAACTAGCATCTAATACATTGGATTCTTCTGAAAACTTAGGAACACTGCAAATGCTTTTTTAAACTCGTATGCACTCCTCGTATTTAAAAAACAGAACATAAAAAATTATCTCATAGAGCATTGTGCTTAATGCAGGATAAAAACATGCCGCTAAACCTCATACCTGCCGCTGGAATGAAGTTCACCACATACGACAAGACATGGGACTTTTACAACAATTATGCAAGATGTGCAGGGTTTGGCATAAGCCAGAAGGCACAACACATGACAAATACCTACATTGTCTGCTCAAGAGAAGGGACGCACAAGCAGACTGTGTCAGATTATCAAACGAAATGTCAGAAAACATCAAAAAGGATTGACTGCAAGGCAAAGATTAGAGTCAAAAAGAGGAAGGACGGCAAATTTGTGATAGAAATGGTTGAACTCAACCACAATCACAAGATGCTGGAAAGCCCCGACATGCTTTTGCACAAGCGATCACACAAAAAAGACGATCCTTTGATAGACCAGTTAGTGAAAGACATGCAACTAGACAACCACACACATGCTCAGATGATGTCAACGTTGCAGCGTATGTCCGATGGTCTGCAGTACATGGGACATACTAGCCGCGACTGGGTAAACAAGTAAGAACATCACAGAACATATTGCTTGAGCATCATGTTGGTAATTATTTCCTCTTTGATGAGATGCGTTTGCATTGCGTTTGAAAATGCAGGAAACAAAAGTTTGCCAGAGAAGAGTCCCAAGATGACGTCAAGAAACTTCTGGATTTCTTCGAGAATATGCAGAAGATAAACCCAGAGTTTTTCTATGATTATGACGTTGATGCAGATAATCGTGTAAGAAACGTATTTTGGGCCAACGCAAGTTGCAAAGGATCGTATGAATATTTTGGAGACTGCGTTACATTTGACACGGCGTATAAAACTAACAAATTCCACATGCCGCTGGGAGTCTTCGTGGGAGTGAACCATCATCTACAGAGCACCATATTTGTTGTTGCACTCGTGCGAGATGAAACAATACCGTCGTTCGAGTGGGTTTTCAAAGCATTTCTGAGGTGTATGAACAACAAGCATCCCATCTGCATGCTCACAGGTACAAAAATAAACAAACACCTGCATACTTACATTGGTTTGGTGCATTTATATTTATTCCATCTATCTTACACACACACAAACAACTTCAATAAAAAACACTATTTGTGCATTTTCAAACCAGTGTTCTTCGATGAAGGCAGCATTAAAAATTATCCTCCCACATACTCTCCATAAGTTGTGTCAGTGGAATATCATGAAGAAGCACAAAGACCACCTCGCCTTACTGTATAAGGCGCACGAGAAACTTAAGGATGACCTCAATGCGGTGCTGAACCACCCACTAATGCCGTCAGAATTTGAACGAGCATGGAAGGACCTCATTCAGAGATACAACTTTCAAGACGATGAAGTGATGAATTCTCTATGGGAAGATAGGCACGAGTGGATCTCGGCTTACTACAAGGAAATTTTTTGTGCTCGGATGACTTCCACACAGAGAAGCGAGAGCATGAACCGCATACTGAAGAAAAACTTTGTCAAAGAGAAGCATGATCTCCATCTGTTTGCTCAGCAGGTGGACAAGTGCATTTAGACCAGGAAGGTCGTCGAGCACGCAGAGACAGTAGCAAATGAGGTAAACAAAATGTCACTCAAAAACTGCTAAAAATATAACTACAAAATCAAACAATTTTTTCATTTATCTGGTTCGTAACAGTGCATTTCTGATCATGCAGTCAGAGGTAAAGACAACAACCCAGTTTGGGTTCGAAGTTCAGTTATCAAAAGTGTATACAAGGGCAGTGTTTGCAGATTTCAAAGAAACACTCTACCGTAGCACTGCATTCAGAGCAGAATGGTGCACTGAGAACCCGACAAAGTATCTCGTACACCACTACAACAGATCGGATGCATTTGACTAGGCAAGGCATAATTTCCAAGTGGTCGCCGATGAACAGAAAGGTGTCTATGAATGTGAATGCAAACTCTGGACACACACAGGTGACACTCCTATCACAAAAAAATCTACATGCATGACTAATTCACAAAACCAATGAAGTTCACTTATTTAAAATGAACAAATAAGGAAAAAAATATGTGTTTATTAATTTCATGCAGTTCACTTAAAAAACAAAGTGATCATGTGTTGTCTACAGGGCTCTTTTGCGTCCATGTGTTATGCATGCTTTCTCATTTGAGAGTACTCAAGATTCCTGAGGTGTACATCATGAAAAGATACACCTGTAAAACAAGATCAGATGCAATGTTTGACAGACGAGACTATGAACAAACAGCACCAGATGGAACCTCGCTTTTTTGCCATAGAAAATTGCTGACAGAAACATCAATGGACCTTGCAAACAGAGCGACAAGGTCCGATGCTGGGTGCCACAGAGCGTTGTCTGGTATGAGGGCACTAATCGAGGAAGTTGATGTGCTCAACGAAGAAGAAGAAGAACAAGAAGAAGCAAAACTAAAGCAAGCAGAGAAATCCCAGCATGACAATAATGTCGAGCAAGTAGAAAATACCGAACACAGCGGAACTGGTGCTATCAAAAAAGAAACAATTCTTCCACCTCCTGTTTCAAACACAAGAGGAAGGAAGAAAGGGGGTGACGGAACCCAGAAAAAGGTTGCATGCAAGGAGAAAAATAATGACAAAAACAGTAAGCCACAGCCTGAGCTGGACAGTGATGGTCACCCACTGGGAATATACAGGTGCAAGACATGTAATGAAATCAGTGGCCACAATTCCAGGACATGTACAAAAAGACATGAACAAGAAAACTGAGGACACGGCGATGCACAACCAAACAGAAATTCCACTCACAACACTAAGAAATGGACGAAACCGAGACACTGTAGCATCTGCAAAAAGAGGAAGAGACACAATTCAAGAACCTGCCCCAAAAGAACAAGATCAGAAAATGAGGTAGATGAAGAAGAAGAAATCAAAGAAGAAGATGGTGACACAACTGAAGAAGAAATGGCTTATGAAGAAGCAGATGAAGAAGAGGACGAAGAAGAGAGTGAAGAGGACGAAGAACGTGAAGAAACTGAAGAAGTAGTGGCTTACGAAGAAACAGATGAGGAAGATGAGGAAGAGCAAGAAGAGGAGGAAGAAGAGACTGAAGAGGACGAAGAACATGAAGAAACAATGCAAATAAGACCACCACAAGGGAATGTTGTTGTACAGAAACAACCGAGAACGACATCACTTTCAAAAAAGAAGGTAGGAGCACGAAAGGATGCAGTTCACATCACTTGGAAACGAAAGCAGCCATCAACCAGCACGTGGGGAGCAAGGAAGGATGCAGTTCACATCACCGGAAAAGGAAAGCAGCCATCAACTAGCATGCAGGGAGCAAGGAAGGATGCAGTCCAGAGCATTGGAAAACGAAAGCAGCCATCAACTAGCACGCGGGGAGCAAGGAAGGATGCAGTTTACAGCACTGGAAAATGAAACCAGCCATCAATCAGCACGCGAGGGACTACAAACACAACAGTGCAGAGACAAGAACCATCAACACCGCCACAGAAAACAAAAGAAAGTGCAACATTAGACACGCTCCGGTCACCGCGGAGAAGTAGCAGGTTAACGACCAAATAGATGAACTTCAATAAATTAATCATATGCATGGTAGTTTGCTTATCTACATGACTTATGTATCAGTTTAAATTTTGTGTAAACACAAATTTCCCACTGACTATGAGTTATTCAACTAAACCATTTAAAGAGAAATGGTGTATAGAGTATACCATATATATAGCAATCTAGAGTAAAACTTTGACACATATTAATCCAAAAATGATGTAAAGAATGCAGTTAACTCACTGGAAGCACGAAGTTCAGAAATAATAATTGAAGCAGTTCAGATCACAAAAGTGCTTATTACAAAACACATCAAAAAGATGAAGCGTTCGACACGCAAAAGTAATTATTACAAATAAACCTCATAACCTTAACCAATCACGTCAAACGTGATTCTAATAGTACGATCCTCGAGTTCAAAGAAGTTCAGGACAACAACTTGCTCAGACTTCAGGCCACTATCAATCATAAATTTCTTCCACCCTTTCTGCAGACACAGCCGCCCGTCAACGCCTACACGGTACTTGGCTGGTTGAAGGTGTCCATTACCAAGAACAACTTGGAGAATTCCCTTCTTCTTGAGCCGGAGATACCTAACAGCTCGTTGCGGAATTTTCTGCAAAAAATTAGTACAGATTAAATGCAATCTAATGTGCAGTGTGGAACTTGCAAACAAGAAGTACGGTTACAACTATTATGAAGATCTTGAGACTACCTACATGTAGTACAAAACATACTAGCGGGGAAAATTGTGGAAACTATCACTTTTCATCTAGTATCTAAGCAGTTCACATATTGTAACCATGCAAAATAAATCAAGAGCTCCATGCACACAAGCAAAGAAATAAAAACAATATATAAGTACAAAGTGCAGTACACTTCAATAAAACAAAATAAGTACATTCCTAAAAAAGTAGAAGATTAGACTAGTATGGAATTATGCAAAAAACGAAAACACAAAGAAAAAATTAGATCAAAGCGAAAATTACCATCTTGTAGTGAGTCTCAACATCTGTTGGCGTAAGCTGATGGACAAAGGGACTTGCGCGGCCAAGACCATGGCGAAGCAGGGCAGAATGGAACGCAGAAATGTTGATGTGGCCCATATCCAATCCTTTTGTGAATACTGTGCCATATGCAAGCTGCTCAACTCGCCCAGCTCGGCACAATACCTTCCCCCCACGATGAGCACGACGCGCCTGCGAGCAAGCTGAGCAATCGCAGTGCATCGGCACACCACAACCATGCCCGCAATAGGAGAGATTCGCGCAGGGGCCTAGAGCCATAGCAACAAAAACCTATAAAAGGTAAAAAATAAAGAGAGGCTAGAGAAAGGTGACAAGTTGCGGCTAAAGGAGAAATGAACTGCAAAGGAAGGCTAGAAGTTGGCCTACATTTATAGGAGAGGAATGCAAAAAGGTCAAAACTAAAAATTAAAGAGGAGTTAATGAAAATTAAGTTACCAAGAATGAAGGACAATCAATAAAGGTTTATGTTACCAAAACAAAAAAGTCTTACCAGGAAGTTCTACAAAGACTTTGACTACAGAAATTCCCACGAACTAACCGCAGATCATTAAATAATAATTCTTTGAAAAATTATAATCCATAGACCATTTTATGTGTGCAGTTCTTCAAAGTCTTACCAGGAAGTTCACTATATGTTTGCATGAAGTGCAATACATGCTCAAAATGAAGCACAAAGAAAAGCACTTTCGCGCAGTGCACAAAAGAAATATTAGTGCACCTAATGCAGTCCTTATCTGTAAGCCATGCAGTCCGCAGCGTTGGCATAACCAGTCACAACTTTAGCACAAAAGAAGCATGCACGCAGTGAAGAAATGTGAACACCTGAAGCACAAGAATGTAGTGCACAAAAGCAGTGCACACCCTTACCAATGCAGTGCACACAAATGTAGCACAAAAACATGTGCAATACGGAATGCATGCACATGCAATCCAGAATAGTGATCAATGTAGTGCACGCATGATTTGCTAAGCAGTGCGTGCCCTTACATTAAAAAAACAAAAATAGAAAACAAAATTAACCACCCAAGTGCAGTCGGTCGCAGCCAGTCTCGTAGTAGGTCTGCGCCCACAGCAGACGAGTCGTTCTGAGCCATGATGCATGGGGCCGGGCGCACTTGGGCCCACGGGTCAGAGAGCATATAGCATCTAGCGTCGTGTATAAGCGCTCAAATAAGTAACCAAAGGAGTTCGATACAGCTGTCGCGTCAGCGCTTATAAACAGGTCGGGCGCGCCTTCTGCAGGCGAGGTGGGACTAAAGATTAGGCCGCACACAACGCATCGAGAAACGCCCGTGCTATCAGGCCGACTTGGGCCCAAATGCGTCTTCACTCCCCGAACACAGCCTAATAAGGCCCATTAAGAAAAAACAATAACTTCAAAAAATAAATGGGGCCCCCCAACCCCCCCCCCCCTTTCCCCTCCCGTACAGGGACTGCAGTAAGTATAGGCAAAAAAATTGATGCAGTACGCAGCACTACAAAGATGTAGTCCATTTAGGTACACGAAGCAGTACGATTTAGCAAATCCAGTTCCAGATTACCTACATGAATAAAAACATGGGATAGAACACAGTGAAAAACTTGTAAAAATGCGGAATACATTGTACTTTATTCAGGGGCTCTAGCAAGGACACGCAAAAAATACTATGAAGTACGCACCTGTAGACAACATGTAGTTTTCCGTTGCACACGATGCAGTGTGATACTACAACCAATGCAGTTTCGTTATTACGCAGCATACATATAAACGTCACAAAAAAAGCCCGTTCACACAAAAAGTGGTGGTTAAAAAAATCTACTGATAAAAAAACCACGTTCGCATACAACCACCCAAATCGGAGCAGTTCCATCGCCACAAGCCCACGATCACGGACGCAACACCAACCCACGATCTACACAAACCGCATCATTGCCGAGATCGTGCAGTTCATCCGCTGCGGCCATCCCACACCGCGCATCCCCTTAAATTCAGACCCCTGCCATAGGCTATCTCATCCACAAACAACACAAGTAACCATCGCGCTGCCACAAAATCACTCCGTCACATCCATCTCCACGCAAAAACACCAAGCCCCACTACCGCCGATGGCGTTCGCCCACAAGTACAAGGACGTGGAGGCCCTCCACAACACCAAATTGCACGTCATCCACACCAACGACAAGAAGCAGGTGGTGATCACCCTCGCGCAGTACGAGCGCCACCTCAGCCTCAAGTGCCAAAAGATCGTCGGCATTGACCTCGAGTACAACAATGAGCCTGAAGCGACGCAGAAACCCGCCCTCTGCCAACTCTCCATCGGCAAGAAACATCTGGTGCTGCTCTTCCAACTGAGCGCCGCTGGAAGGTGCACCGTCTTTGACAACTTCCTCGCCAACCCCAGGTACACCTTTGCAGTCTTCTCCATCGACGGCGACAAAAAAAGCTTAGATCGCATCAATCTGGAGGTCGCCAACTTCGTCGACATCCAGAAGGAGTGGAGGGTGCCCGATGCAACCAAGGAGTTGGACTCCCTTGGAGACGTCTCCGGCATGCTCATCGACGACTACTACAACAACATGAAGAAGATCACCGACGACAAGCACAAGCGCTGGGCCACCCTACCTCTATCCATGAGGCACATCGAGTATGCGGCAAAGGACGCCTACGCAGCGTACGAGATATGGAACCGCATCACCCTCACCCAGGACGGGCTTCACTATGCAAAGTTGGAGAAGGAGGAGCCCCCCGAGAAGCGCGCCAGGACCAGCTTGGGGGATGGGGAGACGCTGACTGGTGAAGAAGAAGATGGTGCCGGCCAAAGAGCCACCAATGCCACCGTCGTTTTAGAATTATCATCAAATTTGCTTTATGTTGTTTTCTTATGTATCGTTAGTTTGCTTGTGATCATTTGCTTTTGCTGAACTTAGTTTGCTTACCATGCAGAATCGCTTGTAATGATGTGAACTTTGATTATATTAGATTGCTTTCTGTTGAAATTAGTTTGCTCATGATGAACTTGTCGTACAGAATGCCTGTGACAATTTGTTTTCTGTTGTTTGCTCACGTATCATTAGATTCGAGCAGTTTGCAAATAGGACGCATGCAGTGCAAGTTGTGTACCAAATACAGTACAGACTTTGTCAAAATGAAGTTTACACATAAACAACAAAGCAGTGCACGCCCCTAAATTTGGAAAAACAAATAGATGAGAGAAAAAACACAAAAAGAAAAATGCAATCTGCATATGTAGTGCCGAAAAATATGAACGTGCAGCACACAAACGAAATCAATGCAGTACAAGAATGATTTACTAAGCAGTGCACTCCCCTATATTGGAAAAAAATAACGTAAGAGCAAAAACACGAAAACAAAAAATGAGAAATGTGCATGTAATATGGACTACGTGCACATGAAGTACAGAATGCTGATCAGTGCAGTGCACGCATGGTTTACAAAGCAGTGCACGCCTCTACATTGAAAAAAATGTAGTGCAGAAATATATGAACGTGCAGTACAGGCACATAATCAAATGAAGTACAGGTATGTTTACTAAGAAGTGCACTCCCCTACACTGGAAAAAAAGATTACAAAAGAGCAAAAACATGAAAACAAAAAATGAGAAATGTACATGTAGTACGGAATGCTTGCACATGCAGTACAGAACACTGATCAATGCAGTACAATGATGGTTTCCTAAGCAGTGCGCGCCCTCACATTGAAAAAAAAACAAAATAGAAAAAAAATTGACCACCCAGGTGCAGCCGTTCCCAGCCAGTCTCGTAGTAGGTCTGTGCCAATAGCAGGCGAGTCGTTCTAAGCCACGATGCGTAGGGCCGGGCGCACATGGGCCCATAGGTCAGAGAGCATAGAGCAGCGAGCGCAGTGTATAAGCGCTCAAATAAGTAACCAGAGGAGTTCGATACAGCTGCCTCGTCAGCGCTTATAAATAGGTCGGGCGCGCCTTTCGCGGGCGAGGTGGGACTAAACATTAGGCTGCACACAGTGCACCGAGAACCAGCCATGCTCACAGGCCGTCTTGGGCCCCATGTGCTTCACTCCACGAACACAGGCCAACAAGGGCCACTAAGAAAAAACAATAACTTCAAAAAAATAAAACATCAAAGAAAAATTAGAAAACATTTTTTAAATGAATAACAACAACAAAAGAAAAATGTGTGTGGGCACAGCTAGAAACTGCAGTTCGTTATTAATAAATGAAACACAGAAAGCCAGAAGTAAAAGTACAAATGCAGTCCGCGACGACAAACAATGCAGTTCTCCATGAAGTATTTTTTTTCTGACATACAGTTCTCCTTCTACTGCATTGCAGTATGGCTAAAATGAAGAATGCAGCTTTGTTAGTTAAGCAAAGCAGTCCGTTATAAAATAAAGAACTGCCTGAAAGAACTCCATCAAAAAACTAAATGTGCGTACATCTGTATCAATCCTAATCCGATATAATTCAGTGCATGAAGGATAAATTTCATTTCCATGCAGTACACTATGTGGACGTACGCAGTTATGTTCTGATATATAAGAAGTGCACCTAATAGGAAAATTCACCGAAAACACAATCATCACATTTTCTGACAGTGGCTTGCATACCTAAACAAGTCACGAAAAAAGAGGACACGACGTTCCGGATTTCCAACGCACTAACAGAGCCCCCTCATAGCAGAACCTCTTTGTAGTTGCCACGTAACTTAAAACAGAGCCCCACCACGCTACCACCCCGCTCCACCGCTCCCACGTCCTGTCAAGGAGAGCAGAGGAGAAAACACAACTGCTTTGTACCCCAAAAAACCCCATTGCATCTTCTTCTCCACAATTCCTTTCACAAACCTCTTCTCTCCAGAACAAACATGAGAAAGCAGAGGATAGTCATGGCGGATGCACCTCTTGACAAGCAGCACCGCAGGTACACCAGGGAGCTCCACGATGTCGATCTCCACGGCAACCACAAGCTCCACGTCATTTGCACAAGCAAGGGTGAAGACATGGACAAGATGATGTCCACGCTCAGGAGGAAGCTCGGCGGAATGCCCTTCAAACTAGTCGGCGTTGATGTCGAGTACACGCACTACGTGAAGCCACAGCGGGCAGCAGTGCTCCAGCTATGTGTAGAAAAAGAATGCCTTGTCTACCACATCTGTACTATTGATTGTCAATATTGATTTTAAATTTTCTTCACAGCAATCGCCACTATATAAACTTTGGTTTTCATTTTTGAAAACCATGGCATCTAAATTCATTGACAGTTTTCATCTGGCTCCATGTATGTCACTCATGTGCTCGATTCTTGAATTATATGATCTAGCAATACATGCAGTTTTATTTTGTTTTACCAAATACAAAATATTTGACTGAACAATAGAAAACCACAAAACATTACTATAATACAAAACAAGTATGAAATTCAGTTCAAGAAATACAATCATGCACAAAACATGCATTGTTTATGCAATATATTATTAGATTTACTAGTTATGATGAACAAAGTATTAGCAACTACTCAATGCAACATATTCAGATACTGATATTGCAGTTCAGTTTCAGAAAAAACAAAAAATATTGGTACTTCTAAGAAAATAAACTATATTCACTCTATATAAACATCTTGCAGGCCAATGGAACTAGACAAATTCCTCATGAATGGTGAGTACACCTTCGTTGGATTCGCCATTGAAGGAGACAAAAGCAAGTTGAAGCTATCTGGTTTGGAGATCAACTCCGACAACTACATTGATATTCAGGTGGAATGGAGAGACCCATACAATAAAAAGAAGTTTGACTCTTTGGCTGATGTTGCCGGCAGGATGATAGACATTCACTACCATGACATGAAGAAAAAAATTAACCGCAAGGAGGACCATACTCTGTGCTATGAGTAAGTTGAAGTTGAAGTTGGCTTGCTAAGCAGTGCACGAGTGTACAAGGGTGTGAAGGACTCGCCTACGCATGCGTCGCCGCCTGCTCCGGCTCGTTCCATGCTCGGCCTCGCAGGAGGGGTGACCCCCTGCTCGGCCTCGCGCTAACACACACAGTGCGCTTGGTTGACAGGCGCAGTGCGGACATTTTGTTTTTCCAACAATAGGACGCACGCAACCCTAGAGCCACACTCTTAAGATAGACATGGAGGCGCATGGGTGTGACAGACTCGCCTGCGCATGCGGCACCGCGGCACACCGCGTCGCCGCCTGCTCCCGCTCGTTCCAGGCTCGGCCTCGCAGGAGGGGTGGGGAGGGGGGTCACGACCCCCCTCCCCACCCCCCTTCTCGGCCTCGAGCTAATGCACGCAGTGCGCTTGGTTGACAGGCGCAGTGCGAACATTCTGTTT
>NC_041392.1:655216614-655259316 GCF_002162155.2 Triticum dicoccoides
TACAAAAACAAAACAATAAAAAATAACCAACTGAAGGTTAGGCAAAAAAAGCAGTGCACTTGGATAGGCAAAAAAGCAGTGCACTTAGTTTAGGCAGAAAAAAAGCAGTACAGTATCATAAAGCAACGCACTTCACCTAGCTAGGCAAAGCAGTGTTGTATCATAAAGCAACATTGTTCGAGGATACACACATGAAAGCATGGTCTGCGGTAAAAAAGTGCAGGAAAAAAAAGATGCAGCACAAACTTGTGGACAAAATGCAGTGCTTTTCTTGGATGAAGAAGTTCGGTATCACATGCAATGCAGTTAAAATGGGACACATAAGATACATATAAGCGTTTCAAAATGCCAATTCACAGAGAACGTGTAAGTCACCAAAAAAAATAAAAATATACACATATATATACTGTATGAGTTATTTATATAAAATACACATACAGATACAAATTCGTCCATAAAACACTACTGCAAAAGAGGAGACGAGAATCACAACAAACAGTAAAACAAACGTCTTTTCATACATTATATACCTTAGAGACCACACAGCACACAACATGAACCTCTAGTTCTTGTCCATGCACAGGGTTTTTACCAATGTAGATTGTTACTGCGTCTGCGATTGCGATAGGGAAGTAAGCCCGAGGTCCGCAATCAGTTCTCCTAGCTCAAGCGGCATGTCTTCATAACACAACATGTTTGAGGAATTGAACAGCAGCTGGAACATGTACTCCGCCTTCCAATCTTCAACAGCAGTCTGAAAAAGAAAATAAAAAATGCAGATAGTGATTAAATAAAAAGATTGTCATAAAGAACAAAAAGTGAAAAGGTAAAAATAATAAAAAAATAACAAGGAAAAGAAGAAAAACAGAGAAGGTTTTACGTCGGTTTTGATAATTTTCTCAACTAAACGTTGGCCGTCATACAACTGCGTCACCCTCAGAACATAGATTCCGCACTCGTTTGCTCCCTGCACTGGCACGATCGGGTAAGAGGGCTTCTCTACCAATTTAACCCAGTCAGGGTGGTTCTTAGATTTACACATTTTTTCACCATAAATCGCCTTCACCAACTGAGTCATCCTCCTCATCTGGCAAAAAAAAGGAAGCACAATGTAAAAATAACACACACCACAGATCAAATTATGATTCAGATACAAAAGTTGTTTTAGACCTCTAGACAGTCCCTCTTTTAAATGCACATGAGGTCATTTCCTTTTATCTCCTTTTTTACATGGATTACGGGGGGTCTGAGAAAAATGCAGTTCTGTCACTCGTTTTTGCAGTGCACTACATAAACAAGTGTGGTACTATGTGTGCTAACATTGCATGTGCAGTTTATCAAAAAAATGCAGTTGGAGAAACACAAAAAGCTTTGCACTTGGCAAGAAAAAATGACATACCACTTCAGTGCAATCTGAATGGTAATCACTCCTGCGCCACTTTGTCGTGACATCAGGATGGCCAGTGTACTTCCTAGTGTCATGGATATCAAACGTCTGGCGATGCTAGTTCATCGTGTATAAGGAATAATGACCATCCTTGGAGCGTGGCATCATAATCTGTTCACATCAAAAAAACAAAAAATGAAAACTTATTTCGACACGTAGAACTAGAACCACTGCTCCAAAAAATTAACTATAAAAAGAAATACAACAAACCAGAAAAATAAACGACGGGAAACAATGAACTTACCAGTTTTGCATCCAACAGGTTTATGTCGTCACTCACAAAAACCTTGAACTGGTTAACTACATCTTCTGAAACCAATGTGCTATGCAAAACTGGCAACACAGGGTTTCCTTCCTCATCTTTCTTCACAAATGTTTCCATCTGAAGAACATACTGCAAAGAAAAAAGAACAAAGAAAGGACATGAAAAAAGAATAAACAGTGCCTGTAGGCATGGACATAAAAAAACCAGTACGAATAGAAAAAAATGACAGCACACATTTACCGTGATAAATAAGGGTGAAAGTAGCACACGTTCACCAGAATGATAAACTAAACCCATTTTAGCGTCTTGCTTCCAGTACTTGATGACAAAATCCATGAGATACGAATCCATTAAAGCTCCTTTGCCAAATGTATTATAGATATAGTCAACATTGTAAGTATCAAGATCACCAAAAGGACTGTTCACCATAAAGAACGCATTCCTGCAGTAAACATATAGAAAATGGGATCAATGAAATTAAAATTAAAAACAAAACACACAAAAAGAATCAAGGGCACACACATAAAAACTTACTCGTGGTATTTGGTTACAAATGCTTTGCTGAGAACAAGATCCTCTATTTTCCTCGCCTCATCAATATATTTGAACCTCGGAGGCTTCAATTTCTCTATAGAGCATCTCAACTTAAAAGCCCTCTCACCTGCCCTCTTGTTCGAAAAAACTTCAACATCATCCACAGGAGGCCGATTAATTGCTGCACTCCGAGTCCTCGTGACGTGAGGACACGGTGTAACAAAATCATCATCATCAACATCAAACACATCACGTGGGGAGCTAGGGCGAGAAACACTTGCACCATCAGATCCAGACGCCACAGCTGTGTTCAAACCATCTCCAGCCAAAGAACCAGAATTATCTTGAGAGATTTCAACAGTGCAATCTTCCATAACCACATCAGAACCCTAGGATTAAAACAGTGACGTACAGCCTTCATGAAGCCCCCCATCAAAACCTAAAACAGTGTAACAAAAAACATGGAAACACTTAGCACAAAAAAATACAAAAACAAAAAACTCATTAAAATAAAATAACGCAGTTCACTAAAGAATAGAATACAGCACAATTGTCTACAGCAATGCAGTCCACTTGTCCGCAACAATGCAGAATTAAAAAAATGTATACAATAATGCATCCCACTTGTAAAGAACAATGCAACTCACTTGCCCAAAAAATAAAAAATGCAACTCACTAACACAACAAATAAAAATACACATACAATCTAAATCACGAACGTAACTAAACAAACTATTAAAAAAAGCCCGTGAGAATCGGAAGCAAGCAGTAGGCAAAAAATAAAGGAAGGATAAAGAAGTTCAATAAAACAACCTTTATCTGCAAAAATTAAAAGCGATGTTAAATCAAGGGAACACTTTCTCGATGTGAGCCAACTATAGAGCATGGGCTTTCTGATGTAGCCAATGTGCTCCACCCCAAACTGAGCAACTCGAACACCATCCCAAGGCTGCAGGAATTGAAACATATAGAATCCACAATCATGCCTGCAATAAAATAATAAAAAACATAAGTTTCACAAAAATTAAAAATTAAAAAAAAACTTGAGCAGTATGGTGAAGAGTGGCTGTACGGAACACACCCATTAGGATGTATTGGGACAATGACATGTTTCAACACAAATCCATCAAGTGTAGGAGGATTTAGCAGCTCATCGGAACTTGAGCTTCCTTCTTTCCATGCACGCTTGATATTTTTAACCATCCTCCTAAAAACCTTGATCGCACCATGGCTGCCAGGTTTATTGAGCGAGTCAAGAAATTCAAACCGCCTTTCTTTCATATTTAACGCAACTACACAATAATGACCAATGTCATCCCTTGTATCTGGTGGATCAAAAGTTGCAAAAAGGACCTGTTCAAAGCACCAAAAAATAAATAAAATTATAATAAGAAGAAGAAACAGAACACTGTAATAACAAACACGCAAAAAATATAGTCTTCGACACATAAAAACGTTACTCACCATATCCTTTTTATCAACACGCTCCTCGGCTTTTGAAGAGAACACCATTTTAACACTTCTGCCTACAGTACCACCATTCCAAATATTTTTCTGCCAATACAAAATCCAAAATCAAATAGTGCTCAAGGAAACATGTCGTCGCACAAAATCAGAAAAGAAAATCAAAAAAATAAGACCAAAAATTTTGCATTCTAACAGAAATATGGTACGGGACAACCATTGTCGGAGATCCCTTAAACTCATCTATCAGCAAAGAAACCCCAAGATCTACAAGTCTTGTAGTGAGCATCCCTTTATCCCAAAAGGATTGACCAACTTCGCCAATGGTAATATCACCCAACTCAGTTTTAAAAGCAATCATGTCCTTGAATTTTTCATGAAAAACTGAAAACATAAGATACTAAAAAAAATAACAACAAAGAAAAAGGGCTAAAAACCAAATTTAGAAAATACATATGAACAAAACAATTTCTGAAAAACCATACTTCTTCTTCTTGTCCTTCTAAACCCTCGTAACAGCAGCGTATAACTCATTGTATCTTTCAAAAGAGCTGAATCAATGTTCGACGGTGTCACAACAGGAAGTCGTCATCTGTAATAAAAAGATGAAGTTCACTTATCCAAATAATGAAGTTCAAATATTAAGATAAGGAAATTCTGCTAGCTATTTTGAAAATCATAAACAAAAGATCAATTTTCACTTATCATTAAACATCTAATATAGATACCATAGTAATGAAACAAAAATTGAAATGAGAAAAACTTCAACTGCACTGTTTGAAACAAAACTCTTGCCTTCAGTGTCAGAGTCTTCATGCTGTTGTTCTTCAGAGCTCACCAAAAGATTTTCTTGGACAGATTGCGATGAATCCACCACAACCTCACTGGACTTCCCTTCTGCAGCAACATCAGCATTCTCTGGATTTACAATAGTCTGGTCAACCGCAACGTCCTTAGATACTTCAGCTACATGAGGCTCAATTCTCGATACTTCAGGAACATCGTTGGCCGCCAGACAAACAGGGGAAGCAACAACACTAACAGCAGGGATGGCATTCTCCAGCGGTTTTTCAATGACAAAATCAGAGTCTTCATGCCGACTGGGGGAAAGAGCATCAAGGTATTCTTGAGCTACAGAAGCGTCTGGACAACTACCGATGCAGAAGCACCAACACTGCCACCACCATCAACAACACAACTGCCCTGATTCAGATCAACGTGAACTTCCATGTTTTCTTCTCCAGGTTGTGGAAAGATTAAAAAACACACAATAACACAAAAATGAGCGCGGGGATAATTAACACAACAACAACTGCAACCCACGTGTATCAAAACAACTACAACTTCAACCCACATATACGTAAAAAAGAACTGCAGTTCACTTTGTCAAACGACGCAGTTCAGTTATGTTAAATACTGAAGCTCACTTATGTAAAACATTATGAACACGCATGCAAAAAAAGGAATGCAGTTCACTTCAGTCAAACACTGAAGCTCACACATGTAAAATTATTGCAGCTAAAATATGTAAATGAAAATGCATACGAGTGAACATAACTGCAATACATAAAGTTTACGACAACAACAAACAAAAAATTAGATTACAACACACTAAGAGAACAAGTAAAACAACTATACCTTATCAGCTACAACATCCGGAGGGGACGATGCATCAGCCAAGACCTCATCCTTCCCAGAGCCATCGTAGGTCTCTTTGTGCACATCACAAGCAGCATCACCAGTCTACAGGCATAGAACAAACCAAAAACGAAATATAAGTTGGTAACGACCAAAAAAGAAAAAAACTTCAAATATGCACAAGCAATACACATTTTACAACCGCGAAGTACACAAAAAATACAATAAAAATGGAAAGCAACAAGTGCAAGTTTAAGAAGAGGGACGCATGGTAGAACAGACATAGCAAAAGTACTTGTACCTAACCAATTCCATCGTCCCTAGTTCCATGGACACCAGAAGATTCCACTCCAACCTATCACAAAAAAACATGAAAAGTGAGGAGCATTCCACATAGTACAGAAAAGAGGTTCAAAACCACAAAAACCTAGAACATACATTATCAGCGCCAACACCAGCGTCCTGACGGTTTATTTCATCCAAAATATGCCCAGCATCCTTCTCGTATCGACCGCATTTTTCCTCTTGTGAATATCTCAATTGAGCATACGAAGACCGATCATTCGTCACTGCAATCTTCAGGCTTTCAATCACGCCGCAATCAAAATTGTGAGCAGTAACAATATCTTCATCTAGTGGGCCATGGCCAACAGGGAAAAAACCAGCAACTGTCCTCAACCTCTCACCGGAGGTTGGCAAATCTTCAGTCAACTTCAAAACCTTCAGAAGAAGCTCATCAATCTCCTCGTGTTTTTTTCCACCAACAAATGTCTATTTAGAAGAGCTTCTATTATCAAACATCTGTCGAGCCATGAAACCACGAGTACGCGGCACCTCATCATCACAGGCAGGAAGCTGGCTACATATAGGCTCATAAAACCTAGCATGAGTGCTAGGTCTTGCATCAGAGCTGCCGCGTTCAACTGCAATAGGACTGTTGTACACAATATCACCTGACGCCTTCCACTAAAAAAAGACAAGAGGCAAGCAGAAATACACATGTGAGTACTATAAAAGTTCAGATTTATAATGGCTGCACCTTTAAAAAAACTGATATTCAAAACTCAGATGCACTAACCGGCAGCTTCCCAAATTTGTAAGTTTCCAAATAAATCTTTCCCTTCACAAGCACATCCTCATCGTATAACTTCATCAGGTCCTTGGTCGCCAGGTATGACGCACGTGGCGTCAATGTGTGCATGAGTGAAAATTTGCGAAGCTTCAAGCAGTCAAGATACATAATCAGGGGGACAATGGCACAACCATCTGCACAATTCTGCTTGCTTCCTTCTGTTTGCCACCTTACCAGAGCTGCCTGCAAGCTGGCAAAAGTCCATCTGAGCCATAGCCGCATAATCCATGTTCTCTATCATTGCAGCAACTCTACCCAAACGACCTGCAGGCCCGGGGCACAGCAAATTCTGGTAGAGTATCAGGAAGAACACCTTCACAACAAGGTCAACAGTCACATCATCATCTTCCTCCACCAACACCTTCAACTTCTCAAGCAAGTCCTTGATACCTATACTTTTTGAACGGTCAAAGCCAAGCTCATCCTTGAGGGCACTCAACGAGTCATCATGGCCACTGGCAGCAGGCATGGGTGCAGTGTGACATCCCATGGGTAAATCAAAAATGTGATGAACTGCATCATGATTGATTCGAAGAACCATGCCATTCCCAAAGTCCATTATCATGGTGGCAGGGTCAATCACTCCCATCAGATAGCACATAAGAATGCGCGACACATTTTTCTTTACTGTCAGTTCAAAGACAAACACCAAATCCAGCATCCTAAACACGACTAAAGTGTGCCTCTTTCAACAAGGTAGCAGCCTTGCAAACAATGGGAAGCGACAAATGTACGGTCTTGTTAAATCGAGAATCATCTACCTTAGCTTCATCTTCAGCTGCATTGCTCTTACTAGACTTCTTCCTCTGTGTAAAGGGAAATGCAATCCACATTAGAAGACTAGCCATAAAAAAAGAGACAGAGAAAACACAGATAGAATAACAATGAAGAAAATAAATGCAGTCCACTACAACAAACCTTTGGAACAACATCCACCTCCTCGCCAGAGTCACCAGAAACATCTTCATCGACATCGTCACGGTCACGCTTGGGTAGACTCTTAGATAAACCACAGTCTTTGCGTCTACCACTATGAACATCCCTCACAAAATCAGCAAGCACAAAGTCATCATCATCAGAGTTGGGACCTCCAGTGACATGTAGTCGCTTGCACTGAGGATCATCCTTTCCACCAGCTTCAGCAGTTCTCTTGCCAAGATTCTTGTTCATGCCAGCAACACATGGACTCCGCCGAGGTGTACCACCTTCCTCAGCAACAGTACTCAGCCTCTTCTTCTACAAAGAAGGCTTCTTCACCTTGGCAAATTTGGCACCCTTGGCACCATCTGCAGCTCTCCTCTGCTTCTCTTTCTCCGCAAACTCTTTTGAGTCACTTTCAAACATCAATTTCTTCTTCCTTTGCTTCAAATCATATTCATGAAGCTATTCTGAGACCATCCAATCATGTGTAACTTCTTCTGTACCATCAACAGACTGCGACTGTGTCTTAGACAAAACGGGTCGCCTCTGGTCAAAGCTTGATACATCTCCAATGTATCTATAATTTTTGATTGCTCCATGCTATATTATCTACTGTTTGTACTATATTGGGCTTTATTTTCCACTTTTATATTATTTTTGGGACTAACCTATTAACCGGAGGCCCAGCCCAAAATTGTTGTTTTTTGCCTATTTCAGTGTTTCGGATAAACAGAATATCAAACAGAATAAAATCTTCGGAAACGTGATTTTCTCACCGAACATGATCCAGGAGACTTGGACCCTACTGCAAGGGATCAAAGAGGTGGTCACGAGGGTGGGGGGCACCCCCCCTCTATGGCGCGCCCCCTACCTCATGAGCCCCACGATGCTCCACTGACGTACACCTTCCACCTATATATACACACGTACCCCAAACGATCAGAACAGGAGCCAAAAACCTAATTCCATCGCCGCAACTTTCTGTATCCACGAGATCCCATCTTGGGGCCTATTCCGGAGCTCCGCTGGAAGAGGGCCGTCGTCACGGAGGGCTTCTACATCATCATAGCATCTCCGATGAAGTGTGAGTAGTTTACCTCAGACCTTCGGGTCCATAGTTAGTATCTAGATGGCTTCTTCTCTCTCTTTGAATCTCAATACAAAGTTCTCCCCCTCTCTTGTGGAGATCTATTCGATGTAATCTTCTTTTTGCGGTGTGTTTGTTGAGACCGATGAATTGTGGGTTTATGATCAAGTCTATCTATGAATAATGTTTGAATCTTCTCTGAATTCTTTTATGCATGATTGGTTATCTTTGCAAGTCTCTTCGAATTATCTGTTTGGTTTGGCCAACTAGATTGGTAGTTCTTGCCATGGGAGAAGTGATTAGCTTTGGGTTCAATCTTGCGGTGTCCTTACCCAGTGACAGAAGGGGCAGCAAGGCACATATTGTATTGTTGCCATCGAGGATAACAAGATGGGGTTTATTTCATATTGGATGAATTTATCTCTCTACATCATGTCATCTTGCTTAAAGCGTACTCTGTTTTTAACTTAATACTCTAGATGCATGCTGGATAGCGGTCGATGAGTGGAGTAATCGTATTAGATGCAGAATCGTTTCGATCTACTTGTCACGGACGTGAGCCTATATACATGATCATGCCTAGATATTCTCATAATTATGCACAATTCTATTAATTGCTCAACAGTAATTTGTTCACCCACCATAGAATACTTATGCTCTTGAGAGAAGCCACTAGTGAAGCCTATGGCCCCCAGGTCTATTCTCATCATATCAATCTCCATCACTTTTATATTGTTTTTCTATTTACTTTTCTTTTACTTTTTACTTTGCATCTTTATATCAAAAATACCAAAAATATTCTATCTATCAGATCTCACTTTGTGCAGGTACGAGGGACTTGAGCGTGGGCTCCTACTGGATTGATACCTTGGTTCTCAAAAACTGAGGGAAATACTTACACTACTCTGCTACATCATCCCTTCCTCTTCGGGGAAAACCAACGCAAGCTCAAGACGTAGCAACAAGGATTTCTGGCACCGTTGCCGGGGTGTCTACGCAAAAAGTCAATATACCAAGTACCCATCACAATCCCTATCTCTCGCATTACATTATTTGCCATTTGCCTCTCATTTTCCTCTCCCCCCCAATTCACCCTTGCCGTTTTATTCGCCCTCTCTCTCTATCCTCCCTCTCTGTTTGCCTCTTTTGTCCGCTTGCTCTTTGTTTTCTCGTGTGCTAGTTTGCTTGCTTGTCGTTATGTCAGAAATTGGGGAAGTTATCGCCAATATGGGCGATGAAAATATCATGGAAAATTCTGATGCTCCCACTAAAGAACCTATCATCTTTCATACAAAAAAATTCCGTGTTGGTAGTGGTAATATTATTGGAAAAGGAGTTATTCAAGATTTCTTTACTTGTGCCGGTACTTTACCTTCTAAGGGTAGTTCTATCCTTCACAGAATTAGTAGTCTTGCGGACGCTATTGCTATGCTTATAGTTGAACTTGAAAGACAATTCATGCACATGCATCCTTCCATACAAAGGATTTTTCTGGAATTTTCTAATATTGAGCATTCTTCTGTTAAGCGTGCCGCTACTATCTTTTTGGCTCATGAGTTTAGATTCATAATAAGAGAAACCAAAGAAATATTTGCGCATTATAGGGTGGACGCCTGTCGTCCTCCCATAGAGGCTATCCTCTTTGATCAAGAAGAAATCATGTGTTTCCAATCTCTAGATTATGTTGCTTTTAATGAAAATCTTAGAAGAAGGGTTCCTACCAATGTTTTAGTTGATAGAATTTCTGAACTTAATGATAATTTGGCTATTCGAAATAATGAACTAGGATATTCTATTGAATACAGGCTCACAAAATTCTGTCAAAAGAATGCTTATAATGATGAATTGGTTGTGCATTATGAAGGACCAAAGGAGGAACCTATACCTCCCAAGGTTGATCTTGGGGACTTTTGTCCCGTTAAATTTAGTACTTTTGATTACTTTTGCTTGCGTCAAAGAAAACTTGCTGCCGAACGTAGATAATATGAAATGAGTTTCACCAATCTATCTTATTACTATGGCAATACCTAGATCTATCATTGCTTGTTATGCCTAGCTAGGGGCGTTAAACGATAGCGCTTGTTGGGAGGCAACCCAATTTTATTTTTATTCCTTGCTATTTGCTCCTGTTTAGTAATAAATAAATTATTTAGCCTCTGTTTTGGTTGTGTTTTTTGTGTTTAATTAGTGTTTGTGCCAAGTAGAACCGTTGGAAAGACTTGGGGAAAGTCTTGCTGAACTTGCTGTAAAAAACAGAAACTTTAGCGCTCACGAGAACTGCTGCCATTTTTATGTGAAGACTGATATTTAGTTAATTCTTTTTTCAGATGATTAATAGATAAATTCCTCACGTCCAGAAATTTATTTTAGAATTTTTGGGGTTCCAGATCTTGCGCTAGCTACAGATTACTACAGACTGTTCTGTTTTTGACAGATTCTGTTTTTCGTGTGTTGTTTGCTTATTTTGATGAATCTATGGCTAGTAAAGTAGTTTATAATCTATAGAGAAGTTGGAATACAGTAGGTTTAACACCAATATAAATATATAATGAGTTCATTACAGTACCTTGAAGTGGTCTTTTGTTTTCTTTCGCTAACGGAGCTCACGAGCTTTCTATTTTGAGTTTTGTTTTGTGAAGTTTTCAAGTTTTGGGTGAATTCTTTTGATGGATCATGGAACAAGGAGTGGCAAGAGACTAAGCTTGGGGATTCCCATGGCACCCACAAGATAATCTAAGGACACAAAAAAGTTAAAGCTTGGGGATGCCCTGGAAGGCATCCCCTCTTTTCGTCCACTTCCATCGGTAATTTACTTGGAGCTATATTTTTATTCACCAACATGATATGTGTTTTGCTTGGAGTGTCTTGTATTATTTGTGTCTTTGTTTGCTAGTATACCACCATCATCCTTGCTGTACACACCTTTTTAGAGAGCCACACATGAATTAAAATTTGATAGAATACTCTGTGTGCTTCACTTATATCTTTTGAGCTAGATAATTTTGCTCTATGTGCTTCACTTATATCCTTTGAGCTAGATAATTTTGATCTATGTGCTTCACTTAGATCTTTTAGAGCATGGTGGTGAACTTGTTTTAAATAAACTATTGATCTCTCATGCTTCACTTAAATTAATTTGAGAGTCTCTTAATAGCATGGTAATTTTCCTAATAATAATATGCTTGGTATTCTAGATTTGTGAAACTTTCTTTTGAGTGTGTTGAATATTAAGAAAAGATTGAAACATGATAATTGTTTTGAGATATGGAGGTGATAATATTAAAGTCATGCTAGTTGAGTACTTGTGAATTTAAAGAATACTTGTGTTGAAGTTTGTGATTCCCGTAGCATGCATGTATGGTGAACCGTTATGTGATGAAGTCGGAGCATGATTTATTTATTGATTATCTTTCTTATGAGTGGCGGTCGGGGACGAGAGATGGTCTTTTCCTACCAATCTATCCCCCTAGGAGCATGCGCATAATACTTTGCTTTGATAACTTCTAAATTTTTGCAATAAGTATATGAGTTCTTTATGACTAAGGTTGAGTCCATGGATTATACGCACTCCCACCCTTCCACCCTTGCTAGCCTCTCTAATACCGCGCAACTTTCGCCGGTATCATACACCTACCATATACCTTCCTAAAAACAGCCACCATACCTACCTATTATGGCATTTCCATAGCCATTCCAAGATATATTGCCATGCAACTTTCCACCACCAATTTCGTCATGACACATCCATCATTGTCATATTCCTTAGCATGATCATGTAGTTGACATAGTATTTGTGGCAAAGCCACCATTCATAATTCTTTCATACTTCTCACTCTTGATTCATTGCATATCCTGATACACCGCCGAGGCATTCATATAGAGTCATACTTTGTTTTAGTATCGAGTTGTAATCATTGAGTTGTAAATAAATAGAAGTGTGATGATCATCATTCAATAGAGCATTGTCCCAAATAAAAAAAAGAGAAAGGCCAAAGAAAAAAAGAATGCCCAAAAAAAGGGCAATGTTACAATCCTTTTACCGCACTTGTGCTTCAAAGTAGCACCATGATATAGCAAGTCTCATATATTGTGCTTCAGAGTAGCACCATGTTCTTCATATATAGAGTCTCATATGTTGTCACTTTCATATACTGGTGGGAATTTCACGTTATAGAACTTGGCTTGTATATTCCAATGATGGGCTTCCTCAAATTGCCCTAGGTCTTCATGAGCAAGCAAGTTGGATGCACACCCACTAGATTCTTTTGTTGAGCTTTCATACATTTGTAGCTCTAGTGCATCCGTTGCATGGCAATCCCTACTCACTCACATTGATATCTATCGATGGGCATCTCCATAGCCCGTTGATACGCCTAGTTGATGTGAGACTATCTTCTCCTTTTTTTCTTCTCCACAACCACCATTCTATTCCACCTATAGTGTTATATCCATGGCTCACGCTCATGTATTGCGTGAAGATTGAAAAAGTTTTGAAAAAGTTAGAGTATGAAACAATTGCTTGGCTTTTCATCGGGGTTGTGCATGATTTAAATACTTTGTGTGGGGAAGATGGAGCATAGCCAGACTATATGATTTTGTAGGGATAACTTTCTTTGGCCATGTTATTTTGAAAAGACATAATTGCTTTGTTAGTATGCTTGAAGTATTATTATTTTCTATGTCAATATAAACTTTTGTCTTGAATCTTTCTAATCTGAATATTCATACCACAATTAAGAAGATTTGCATTGAAATTATGCCAAGTAGCACTCCGCATCAAAAAATCTCTTTTTATCATTTACCTACTCGAGAACGAGCAGGAATTAAGCTTGGGGATGCTTGATACGTCTCCAACGTATCTATAATTTTTGATTGCTCCATGCTATATTATCTACTGTTTTGGACTATATTGGGCCTTATTTTCCACTTTTATATTATTTTTGGGACTAACCTATTAACCGGAGGCCCAGCCAAGAATTGCTGTTTTTTGCCTATTTCATTGTTTTGGATAAACATAATATCAAACGGAGTCCAAACGGAATAAAATCTTTGGAAACGTGATTTTCCCACCGAACGTGATCCAGGAGACTTGGACCCTACTGCAAGGGATCAAAGAGGTGGTCACGAGGGTGGGGGGGCACCCCTCCTAGGGCGCGCCCCCTGCCTCGTGGGCCCCTCGGTGCTCCAACGACGTACTCCTTCCTCCTATATATACACACGTACCCCCAAACAATCAGAACAGGAGCTAAAAACCTAATTCCACCGCCGCAACTTTCTGTATCCACGAGATCCCATCTTAGGGCCTGTTCCGGAGCTCCGCCGGAAGATGGCCGTCATCACGGAGGGCTTCTACATCATCATAGCCTCTCCGATGAAGTGTGAGTAGTTTACCTCAGACCTTCGGGTCCATAGTTTGTAGCTAGATGGCTTCTTCTCTCTCTTTGAATCTCAATACAAAGTTCTCCCCCTCTCTTGTGGAGATCTATTCGATGTAATCTTCTTTTTGCGGTGTGTTTGTTGAGACCGATGAATTGTTGGTTTATCATCAAGTCTATCTATGAATAATATTTAAATCTTCTCTGAATTCTTTTATGCATGATTGGTTATATTTGCAAGTCTCTTCGAATTATCCGTTTGGTTTGGCCAACTAGATTGGGTTCTTGCCATGGGAGAAGTGCTTAGCTTTGGGTTCAATCCTGCGGTGTCCTTACCCAGTGACAGAAGGGGGAGCAAGGCACGTATTGTATTGTTGCCATCGAGGATAACAAGATGGGGTTTATTTCATATTGCATGAATTTATCTCTCTACATCATGTCATCTTGCTTAAAGCGTTACTCTGTTTTTAACTTAATACTCTAGATGCATGCTGGATAGCGGTCGATGAGTGGAGTAATAGTAGTAGATGCAGAATCGTTTCGATCTACTTGTCACGGACATGAAGCCTATATACATGATCATGCTTAGATATTCTCATAATTATGCACCATTCTATCAATTGCTCAACAGTAATTTGTTCACCCACCTAAAATACTTATGCTCTTGAGAGAAGCCACTAGTGAAGCCTATGGCCCCCGGGTCTATTCTCATCATATCAATCTCCATCACTTTTATATTGTTTTCTATTTACTTTGATTTTACTTTGCATCTTTATATCAAAAATACCAAAATATTCTATCTATCATATCTCACTCTCGTAAGTGACCGTGAAGGGCTTGACAACCGCTAATCACGTTGGTTGCTAGTAGCTATCGCTTTGTGCAGCTACAAGGGACTTGAGTGTGGGCTCCTACTGGATTGATACATTGGTTCTCAAAAACTGAGGGAAATACTTACGCTACTCTGCTGCATCATCCCTTCCTCTTCGGGGAAAACCAACGCAAGCTCAAGACGTAGCAAAGCTCACACCAACATTACCCTCTGCAAAATAATGGTCAATCAATTGAGTAACCTCCTCAAACCAATGCGCCCGGCATGGAAAACACACACTGCGTCAAAAATGAAGTTTGACTATTGTCGTTAAAAAGTGCACAAAAAGAACAAATGCAGTACACTTAGAGATATAAAATGCAGTGCTCCAACCATAAGCTAAAAATAAAAATTAATGCATTGCACAAAAAACTTGAATAAAACAACAATGCTGTTCACGCATAAATATAGTGGAGTTCACATATAGAAAATATATACATTGTTGCATACATTAACTTCATGTTTCTTCCCAACAAGAATGCCGGACTATATATAGCAAGGCAACACCAATTTGTACAACATCGAATTAACCAGCATACACAAAAATAAACAAAGCAATCACATACCAGAAGGAGGGGCCACACTTATGGGAGAAGTTTCAATCGGTGAATTCAATTGATGTCCTCCCTCCACACCATGATCCTTACCACCAGGACAACGAGAGCGAATTGGTGTATCATTATGAGAACCACAATCACCTACTTCATTCAAAAAGAACCAGAAACAGAAATTACAAAACATCACATGACAAAAATAATGCAAACGAACGCTGACAACTAACAGAGCATAAACCAAATATGCAGGATGACTTAGGAAACTAGATACACATCAAACAAAAATAAACAAAAGCCTAAAATAAGCACACCACATACCCTGAACTCCTCCTCCCACTCTGCTCGGCGAAGACATGGCGTTTGCCTGCAGCACAATGACGAAGTGACAGACATAAGCAACAAAATCGTTGAAAAATCTCATGAAACCCTAGATCCACCTTGCTACACACAAGTATCGACTACAAAATCGAGATAAAATCGGCTGCCTACAGAAAAAACAGCAACAGCAACTACGAGAATAACCAAAAAAAAAGACAAGAGGACGATCAAGACCGGGAACAAGAGGAACGTACCACAAAAATGGTGCGGCGCCGGCGGCGGGGAAGGGGGAGACTGCGCCGACAGAAACGGACATGAAAGGGCTATGGGAGCGCAGCGGCAAGGGCTTGCGGAGCGGGCGACGACGCGGAATGCAGCAACAAGAAACTCTTGAGGGTGGCGGTTCCTCGGGCAACGGTGGTTGCTGTGGGCGACGGTGGTTTTGCTCAAGGGAGGAACTGGAAGAGAGGAGAGGGGATTGTTCTCGGTCTCTCTCCTTGTCAGCGGTGGGATCGCCTGCAACGGACACGCAGGAGGCCCGCGTGTGGCAAAAAGTAACATAAAATGGGCCGACCCAAAAATGACCCGGCTAAAATAAGAAAGACCACATCAAAACGCACTTGATGCAGTTCTCTATGAAGAACAATGAAGTTTAGTCGGTAAAACAAAAATAAAATAAACGCAGTTTGTAGAAAAAAAGTAAAAATAAAAAACAACACGCATGTTAAGAAAACGCATTCGAAAAGAAAAAGTCTACATTCAAATAAGTGCCATACAAAAAAATGGGGGACAACCCCCTACCCCTCCCGTACCAGGGAATACAGTAAGTACAAGCAAAAAACAGATGCAGTATGCAACACTAGAAAAGTGCAGTGCGTTTCGTTACATGAAGCAGTACGGTTTAGCAATCCAGTTCCGGATTACCTACATTGTGAATAAATACACGGTATAGAACACAGCGAAAAAGTCGTCAAAATTGCAGAATACATTGTACTCTATTGCACACAATGAAGTACGCACGTGTAGACAACATGTAGTTCTCCATTGCACACGATGCAGTACGGTACTACAACCAATGCAGTTTCGTTATCACGCAGGATACATATAAACGTCACTAAAATGCCCGTTCGCACAGAAAAGTGGTGGTTAAAAAAATCTACTGATAAAAAAAAACACTACGTTCGCATACAACCACCCAATCGAAGCGGTTCCATCGTCACAAGCCCACGATCACAGACGCAACACCAACCCACGATCTGCACAAACCGCATCATCGCTGAGATTGTGCAGTTCATCCGCTGCGGCCATCCCACACCGCGCCTCCCCTTAAATTCAGACCCCTGCCATAGGCCATCTCATCCACAAACAACACAAGTACCCATCGCGCTGCCACCAATTCGCTCCTTCACATCCATCTCCACGCAAAAACACCAAGCCCCTCTACCGGCGATGGCATTCGCCGACGAGTACAAGGACGTGGAGGCCCACGGCAACACCAAGTTGCACGTCATCCACACCAACGACAAGAAGCAAGTGGCGATCACCCTCACGCAGTACGAGCGCCACCTCAGCCTCCAGCGCCACAAGATCGTCGGCATTGATCTCGAGTACAACAACAAGTCTGAAGCGACATAGAAACCCGCCCTCTGCAAACTCTCCATCGGCAAGAAACACCCGGTGCTGCTCTTCCAACTGAGTGCCGCTGAAAGGTGCACCTTCTTCGACAACTTCCTCGCCTACCCCAGGTACACCTTTGCAGGCTTCTCCATCGACGGCGACAAAAAAAGGCTAGATCACGTCAATCTAGAGGTCTCCAACTTCGTCGACATCTAGAAGGAGTGGAGGGTGCCCGAGGCAACCAAGGAGTTAGACTCCCTTGGAGACGTCTCCGGCATGCTCATCGACAACTACTACAACAACATGAAGAATAAGATCGCCGACGATGAGCACAAGCGCTGGGCCACCCTGCCTCTGTCCTTGAGGCACATCGAGTACGCGGCAAAGGACGCCTACGCAACGTACGAGATATGGAACCACATCACCCTCACCCAGGACAGGCTTCGCCGTGCAAAGCTGGAGAAGGAGGAGCCCCCCAAGAAGCGCGCCAGGACCAGCTGGGGATGGGGAGACGCTGACCGGTGAAGAAGAAGATGGTGCCGGCCAAAGAGCCACCAATGCCACCGTCGTTTTAGAATTATCATCAAATTTGCTTTATGTTGTTTGCTTATGTATCGTTAGTTTTCTTGTGATCATTTGCTTTTGCTGAACTTAGTTTGCTTGCCATGCAGAATCGCTTGTAATGATGTGAACTTTGATTATGTTAGATTGCTTTCTGTTGAAATTAGTTTGCTCGTGATGAACTTGTCGTACAGAATGCCTGTGACAATTTGTTTTCTGTTGTTTGCCCATGTATCTTTAGATTCGAGCAGTGTGCAAATAGGACGCATGTAGTGCAAGTTGTGTACCAATGCGGTACAGACTTTGTCAAAATGAAGTTTACACATACCCAACAAAGCAGTGCACGCTCCTAAATTTGGAAAAACAAATAGATAAGAGAAAAAACACAAAAATAAAAATGCAATCTGCATATGTAGTGCCGAAAAATATGAACATGCAGCACACAAACGAAATCAATGCAGTACAAGAATGCTTTACTAAGCAGTGCACTCCCCCACATTGGAAAAAAATTACGTAAGAGCGACAACATGAAAACAAAAAATGAGAACTGTGCATGTAATATGGACTGCGTGCACATGCAGTACGGGACGCTGATCAGTGCAGTGCACGCATGCTTTACAAAGCAGTGCACGCCTCTACATTGAAAAAATGTAGTGCGGAAATATATGAACGTGCAGTACAGGAACATAATCCAATGAAGTACAGGTATGTTTACTAAGCAGTGCACTCCCCTACACTGGAAAAAAGATTACAAAAGGGCAAAAACATTAAAACAAAAAATGAGAAATGTATATGTAGTACGGAATGCTTGCACATGCAGTACAGAACACTGATCAATGTAGTGCAAGGACGGTTTCCTAAGCAGTGCGTGCCCTTACAGTGAAAAAAAAACAAAAATAGAAAAAAATTGACCACCAGGTGCAGCCGGCCCCAGCCAGTCTCGTAGTAGGTCTGCGCCAATAGCAGGCGAGTCGTTCTGATCCACGATGCGTAGGGCCGGGTGCACACGGGCCCACAGGTCAGAGAGCATAGAGCAGCGAGCGCCGTGTATAAGCGCTCAAATAAGTAACCAGAGGAGTTCGATACAGCTGCCTCGTCAGCGCTTATAAACAGGTCGGGTGCGCCTTCCGCGGGTGAGGTGGGACTAAACATTAGGCTGCACACAGCGCACCGGGAACCAGTCGTGCTCACAGGCCATCTTGGGCCCAATGCACTTCACTCCACGAACACAGGCCCAACACACAAAACAAAGGCCACTGATTTTTAAAAAAGAAAACCCCACATACCATACACAAAACGCAGGCCCAACCACGCGTTCCGTAGTTTGACTTGATATGACAAATGCAGTTCGCTATTTTCAGGTAAGCAGGCCTTTTGCTACTCAAATGCATTCGACGACACTGAATCAAAACCAATCCACCACCTAACACCAACCACAAACATTTATTACTTCCATTGCTCAATTGGTTGCATAAAAACGTATCCATTCATGCTCCAGACTAACACAACTCCTCCCCCCATTACTCTTTTTTCTTCAAATCATAGATCTAGGGCTCATCCCATCCCCAGCTCTTCGCTGCAATTCCACTGAACCAGCCATGGACTGTAAGTGCGGGTGTTTGGCAAAGATGGCGGCCGTGGCAGACACATGAGTGTATGCAAAAGGTCTGGAGCTCACCAACTCCAAGTGGCGTAGCATGCTCGGGCGCCTGATGATACCCAACTGGGGGTTTCAGCCGCCATTTCTTCATCGCCTCACAACCGTAGATCTGCAGGAAGTTGGGTATGTTTTTCCCTCACAATTCTGGACATAATCTAGCCTGCAAATCCACATCTGAATATATAGTTCAATCAATTTGTTCAGTAGTATCAACAAAAATACAAAACATAATTTGTATTGTTGTTCAGATTTGTTAGCTATTAAGAATAGATGCTTCCACCTATTTTCCTTCAGTACCACACCAGGTATCGACAAAAAAAAGGATCAGTAGATCAGCGATGCAGTTCTGTTGACATGTTGGCGAAGTACACTGTAACTGACCTTGCAGTACAAGCATGTTGCAGTATAATATATATCCTAGTAAAACTAGAGGTCAATTCCGTATATAAGTTTCTTCATACATTGCAACTACTTTAGAAAATAGCAGTCATATATGTGTAACTATTTAAGTCAACATAAACACATCATCCTAAGTATAAAAGAAAAACATTCGCTGTTTACTTATAAAATTCTTTTAACACCCATTCCAATATGCAGAAATTGCCATCCACAATAAAATTTCATGCTCCGAGTTCAGGGAAGGTTACTTTGGAGACACAACACAAGAATGGATATGCAGACATGCAAGCTGACTACCACATCGACTCTGAAGACTACATCAACATAACTACTGGTTGGAAAGATTTTGTCTCCCAGAATGGCTTTGACGTCGGAGAAGTGCCCATGGTGTTTTTCCACAAAGCAGAAGACTCCCTCAAGTTTACAATATTTGCACTCTAGGTTGTCTAGTATGAAGCAAACAATATTTCTAATGCTTTGATTATGTTGTATGCTTTTAAAATTATGTCCATCAGACACTTTGTACGATGCCTATTTTAAAGTATGCAACCTCAACTGCATCATTTTATCATCCTTTTTAGACAAGTTGTTGTTGGTAGTAATGCAGTTCTCTCAAGCACATAGTGTGGTCCTAATAATAAAAAAGCAGTCCTTTTGAACGGCAACAAGGAAATGCAAATGGTCGAAACTTTGCAGTTAACATACGATGTTCAAAAACAATTCTCATAGTATGCACTTCAAAATAATTCTTATAATAACTGTTCAGCTAACAAAAGCATAGAATGGACCATCCATTCTAATACCACAGTAGAAACATTAACCACACTGCAATTGCAATACGGAAGTGCATATTATGAAGTCCTGTAGAACACAGAATTCAGTTTAAGAAAACATAAATCTCATAAACTGCAATAACCACTGTAAAGTAGCTAAACCAAAGTACACTACTAACGAAAATGCAGTGCACAACAACGTATGACACAACTACAACAAATAAATTTAGAAACAGTAGAACTGCACACATGTGGTAGACTATCGAAAAATACTCTTGAAACAACGTATGCCTAGAAATTGTCCAACCACTAAACAAACAAAAAAATACTCCCGCAAAAAATTACATGGAAGACACGGCAACTGGATGAACAGCATCAGCTCTCGTTTAAAAATTGCAATTACAAAATTACAATTATACCCGCAATACAATGAATTCAAACCTATAGCAACACTAATTACAATATTCAAACACGCATGGACGCGCAAAAATCCAAAAAATCATCAAGAACAGAGGAGCGGACGAAGCTCTCCCGCCCGCAGAATCAAAATAACAGGAATTGAAAACAAACTCCTAAAAATAAACAAATTATAGAGTGAACGGACCGATTAAAATGAACAAAATCAAACAATTCCTACTGAAAAACAACATGCGAGCACACAAAATCGCATATGAAGCGAACACGGACGAACAGAGAACGCTCGTCCGCCAAATCCGTCGATTTACCAAGATTTTAGTCGTTTTCCTGTAAATTACAAATAATAAAGGTCAACTGACATCCATAAACAAATTAAATCATCTCGCAACACCCGATTCCACACAGAATACGCGGGCGGACCACCAGAAAATGAAGCAGTTCTACCGTGAAACATTGCAGTGCGCAACATAAAGAAGATGCAATTCGCTTCCGTTGAGCATGCAGTGCTGAAGTGTTAACAGAATAGCTATTCTGACAATATTATCACAATAGACCGGGTGTATATTCTGCTACCAACATCCTCTATTAATTTCTTCTTCTCCTCTTCTTTTTCTTCTTTTTTCTCTTCCTCACTACTGGAATCAGCTTCTTTGCCGTCCGCCATGGCGAACGACAAAGGCATATATCACGGACGGAAAACCTCTTTGCCGTCCGCCAGCAGAGGCGAAATGTCCAGATGAACACGTGCCAGCAAAGGCCTTCTTTGTCGTCTACTTCTTAGAAACGGATGGCAAAGGATTACGTCGTCCGCCACCCGAGGCCAGCAGACGGCAAAGACAGTGGACGGCAGTGCGGTGGCGTGAGGACTGTTAGGGGGTTAACGACGCTCTTTGCCGTCCGCTGACAGACGGCAAAGAACCCAGCTAGGTAGCACTAGGAAGCTGCCACGTGTCCAGATATGCCATCCGCTGACAGATAGCAAAGAACCCAGCTAGGCAGCATTGGGAAGCTGCCACGTGTCCAGATATGCCGTCCGCCAACACACGGCATAGAAGTTTGAATCTTTGCCGTCTGCCGGTGGATGGCATAGCTAGTCACTTTGTCGTCTGCCACCGGATGGCAAAATGACCAAATAGGCAGCCAGTGTTCCCAGTTTGCACATGTGACTACCACGTGTCCTCTTTGTCGTCTGCTAGCAGACGGCATATCTCTTTGTCGTCTGCTAGCGGACGGCAAAGAGGCTATACATCCCCTGTTTTTATTTAAATCCCATTAATTAGACATGGTTTCAAATACAGATATACATGCATACATATCCAACATATCCAACAGCTTGTCCAACAACATATTTCATCAAACCCAACAACATAGGCCAACAAAGTCCAACATATCCATATATACATAGGTCAATGTTAACCATTCCTCGGTCCAAACTTTCTGACTAGTGTAACTGGTGTACATCCATGCACAATCACTCATATTGACTTCCTACTAGACACACAAGAAATATATACATAATTAAGCAGACAATGCATATCCATCAGTTAATGGAATTTGTCAGTTTTATTACGTCCATGCAACCTACACGCTAATAGGTAAAGATAGGTCCTAATCCCACCTGAGTATGTGTAGATTGGGTTTGTTTTCCCATGCTCTGCTCCGGATCTAACACAAAATTTCGGCAGCACCTCCCTGCTGTTCTCCAGATACACATCTCGGCAATAAGAAAAGAGGATGTGTACCCAAAGAACAACAGGGAGGCACTGACGAAATTCTGCATCGAATCCAGAGCAGAGCATATGGGAAAACGAACCCAATCTACACATACTTGGGTTGTCCATGGATAACGTTGGACAATTCAAAAGAATCATGATTATAAATATGCAAATGCATGCATATTTATAGATGTAACCCTTTCGAACGGGATACGCATAGTGGTTACGCATACTGATGATTGACACCTATGGCTAGCAAGTTTCATCGGCACGAAGATCGGAATAGAGCAAATGAAGGGGGAGGAGGAGATGTCATTTGTGCTCACCAACAAACGCAGGGGCAGAGCTCGTTGAACACCAGACCCTCATAGTGACAAAATAACTGCACATTTAAATCGAAAGATGAATAACATAGCAATTTTTTTCTTCCGTCGACCTAACTAATGTTTTACAACAGGATGAGCGGGTTAGGTGGTCCTTGGCGTCGCTGGAACCCTAAATAGGAATTATCATCGGTGCGAGATACATGTGGCACTCGGCGTTGAGCACTAGATCCACATCCCACGAGTGAAGCTGGCGCCCAGCATCCCGCAACAATAGTTCCCGTGGCCGATGACGGTCGAACACCTTGGCGAATTTGTTTGGCAGCCTCTGCAATGAGGATTAAAGCCAAGTTTTGAAATTTCAAACAACCAAACCGACTTGAGTCAGTTTGGGTGTTTCAAGTCTCAACACTTGCCGTTTAATCATCATCGCAGAGGCTGCTAGGCAAATTTGCAATGGTGTTCGACCACCATCGACGCCGAGAATAGTTGCTTTGGGACGCCCGACATCGGCGTCACTTGTGGGACATGGATGTAGTATACGACACCGACGGCCACATGTATCTCGCACTGACGATACTTGCTATTTGGAGTTCAATCGACACCGAGGAACCCCTAACCCGCTCGTTGCTACCTCTTGAGCACTGCGTTGGTTTTACCCGAAGAGGAAGGGATGATGTAGCAAAGTAGTGCAAGTATTTCCCTCAGTTTTTGAGAACAAAGGTATCAATCCAGTAGGAGGCTACGCGCGAGTCCCTCGTACCTGCACAAAACAAATAAATCCTCGCAACCAATGCAAACAGGGGTTGTCAATCCCTATAAGGCCACTTACGAGAGTGAGATCTGATAGATATGATAAGACAATATTTTTGGTATTTTTATGATAAAGATGCAAAGTGAAATAAAGGCAAAGTAAATAGCAAAGGAAATAACTAAGTAGTAGGCGATTAATATGATAAAGATAGACCCGGGGGCCATAGGTTTCACTAGTGGCTTCTCTCAAGAGCATAAGTATTCAACGGTGGGTGAACAAATTACTGTTGAGCAATTGACAGAATTGAGCATAGTTATGAGAATATCTAGGTATGATCATGTATATAGGCATCATGTCCGAGACAAGTAGACCGACTCCTGCCTGCATCTACTACTATTACTCCACTCATCGACCGCTATCCAGCATGTATCTAGAGTATTAAGTTAGAAACAGAGTAACACCTTAAGCAAGATGACATGATGTAGAGGGATAGACTCATGCAATATGAAGAAAACCCCATCTTGTTATCCTCGATGGCAACAGTACAATACGTGCCTTCCTGCCCTTACTGTCACCGGGAAAGGACACCGCAAGATTGAACCCAAAGCTAAGCACTTCTCCCATTGCAAGAAAGATCAATCTAGTAGGCCAAACCAAACTGATAATTCGAAGAGACTTGCAAAGATAACCAATTATACATAAAAGAATTCATAGAAGATTCAAATATTGTTCATAGATAGACTTGATCATAAACCCACAATTCATCGATCTCAACAAACACACCGCAAAAAGAAGATTACATTGAATGGTTCTCCACAAGAGATGGGGAGAACATTGTATTGAGATCCAAAAAGAGAGAAGAAGCCATCAAGCTACTAACTATGGACCCGTAGGTCTAAAGTAAACTACTCACACTTAATCGGAGGGGCTATGGTGTTGATGTAGAAGCCCTCTGTGATCGATGCCCCCTCCGGCGGAGCTCCGGAACAGGCCCCAAGATGGGATCTCATGGATACAGAAAGTTGTGGCGGTGGAATTAGGTTTTTGGCTCCGTATCTGATCGTTTGGGGGTACGTAGGTATATATAGGAGGAAGGAGTACGTCGGTGGAGCAACAGGGGGCCCACGAGGGTGGAGGGCATGCCTAGGGTAGGCAGGTGCGCCCCCCTACCTCGTGGCCTCCTCTTTTCTTTCATGATGTAAGGTCCAAGTCTCCCGGATCATAATCTTCCTGAAAATCACGTTCCCGAAGGTTTGATTCCGTTTGGACTCCGTTTGATATTCCTTTTCTTCGAAACCCTAAAACAGGCAACAAACAGCAATTCTGGGCAGGGCCTCCGGTTAATAGGTTAGTCCCAAAAATAATATAAAAGTGGATAATAAAGCCCAATAATGTCTAGAACAGTAGATAATATAGCATGGAGCAATCAAAAAATATAGATACGTTGGAGACGTATCAAGCATCCCCAAGCTTAATTCCTGCTCGTCCTCGAGTAGGTAAATGATAAAAACAGAATTTTTGATGTGGAGTGCTACTTGGCATAATTTTAATGTAATTGTTCTTAATTGTGGTATGAATATTCAGATTCGAAAGATTCAAGATAAAAGTTCATATTGACATAAAAATAATAATACTTCAAGCATACTAACAAATCAATAATGTCTTCTCAAAACAAGATGGCTAAAGAAAGTTATCCCTACAAAATCATATAGTCTGGCTATGCTCTATCTTCACCACACAAAATATTTAAATCATGCACAACCCCGATGACAAGCCAAGCAATTGTTTCATACTTTTGACATTCTCAAAACTTTTTCAATCTTCACGCAATACATGAGCGTGAGCCATGGATATAGCACTATAGGTGGAATAGAGTGGTGGTTGTGGAGAAGACAAAAAAAGGGAAGATAGTCTCACGTCAACTAGGTGTATCAACGGGCTATGGAGATGCCCATCAATAGATATCAATGTGAGTGAGTAGGGATTGCCATGCAACGGATGCACTAGAGATATAAGTATATGAAAGCTCAAAAAGAAACTAAGTGGGTGTGCATCCAACTTGCTTGCTCATGAAGACCTAGGGCAATTTTGAGGAAGCCCGTTATTGGAATATACAAGCCAAGTTCTATAATGAAAGATTCCCACTAGTATATGAAAGTGATAACATGAAAGACTCTCTACTATGAAGATCATGGTGCTACTTTGAAGCACAAGTGTGGTAAAAGGATAGTAACATTGTCCATTCTCTCTTTTTCTCTCATTTTTTTATTTGGGCCTTTTTTCTTTTTTATGGCCTCTTTTCTTTCTCTGTTTTTTCGTCTGGAGTCTCATCCCGACTTGTGGGGGAATCATAGTCTCCATCATCCTTTCCTCACTGGGACAATGCTTTAATAATGATGATCATCACACTTTTATTTTTCTTACAACTCAACAATTACAACTCGGTGCTTAGGATAAAATATGACTCTATATGAATGCCTCTGGCGGTGTACCAGGATATGCAATGATGCATGAGTGACATGTATGAAAGAATTATGAATGGTGGCTTTGCCACAAATACGATGTCAACTACATGATCATGCTAAGCAATATGACAATGATGGAGTGTGTCATAATTAAGGGAACAGTGGAAAGTTGCATGGCAATATATCTCGGAATGGCTATGGAAATGCCATAATAGGTAGGTATGGTGGCTCTTTTGAGGAAGGTATATGGTGGGTGTATGATACCGGCGAAAGGTGCGCGGTATTAGAGAGGCTAGCAAAGGTGGAAGGGTGAGAGTGCGTATAATCCATGGACTCAACATTAGTCATAAAGAACTCATATACTTATTGCAAAAATATACAAGTTATCAAAGCAAAGTATTACGCGCATGCTCCTAGGGGGATAGATTGGTAGGAAAAGACCATCGCTCGTCACCGACCGCCATTCATAAGGAAGACAATCAAAAAATAAATCATGCTCCGACTTCATCACATAACGGTTCACCATACGTGCATGGTACGGGAATCACAAACTTCAACACAAGTATTTCTCAAATTCACAACTACTCAACTAGCATGACTTTAATATCACCATCTCCATATCTCAAAACAATTATCAAGTATCAAACTTATCATAGCATTCAACACACTCATAAGAAAGTTTTATTCTTAATCTCGTATACCTAGCATATTAGGATTTTAAGCAAATTACCATGCTATTTATGACTCTCAAAATAATCTATGTGAAGCATGAGAGATCAATGGTTTCTATAAAACAAATCCACCACCGTGCTCTAAAAGATATAAGTGAAGTACTAGAGCAAAATTATATAACTCAAAAGATATAAGCGAAGCACATAGAGTATTCTAATAAATTCCAAATCATGTATGGCTCTCTCAAAAGGTGTGCACAGAAAGGATGATTGTGGTAAACTAGCAAGAAAAGACTCAAATCATACAAGACGCTCCAAGCAAAACACATATCATGTGGCGAATAAAAATATAGGTCCAACTAAAGTTACCGATAGAAGTAGACGAAAGAGGGGATGCCTTCCGGGGCATCCCCAAGCTTTGGCTTTTAGGTGTCCTTATATTACCTTGGGGGTTCCATGGGCATCCCCAAGCTTAGGCTCTTGCCACTCCTTGTTCCATAATCCATCAAATCTTGACCCAAAACTTGAAAACTTCACAACACAAAACTTAGTAGAAAATCTCGTGAGCTCCGTTAGCGAATGAAAATAAAAGACCACTTCAAGGTACTGTAATGAACTCACTATTTATTTATATTGGTGTTATACCTACTGTATTCCAACTTATCTATGGTTTATAAACTATTTTACTAGCCGTAGATTCATCAAAATAAGCAAACAACACACGAAAAACAGAATCTGTCAAAAACAGAACTGTCTGTAGTAATATGTAGCTAGCACAAGATCTGGAACCCCAAAAAATATAAAACAATTTCTGGACGTGAGGCATTTATCTATTAATAATCTGAAAAAAGAATTAACTAAATAGCACTTTCCAAATAAAAATGACAGCAGTTCTCGTGAGCGCTAAAGTTTATGTTTTTTACAGCAAGTTCAACAAGACTTTCCCCAAGTCTTCCCAATGGTTTTACTTGGCACAAACACTAATTAAACACAAAAAACACAACCAAAAAAGAGGCTAGAAAAATTATTTATTACTAAACAGGAGAAAAAAGCAAGGAATAAAAATAAAATTGGGTTGCCTCCCAACAAGCGCTATCATTTTAACGCCCCTAGCTAGGCATAACAAGCAAGAATAGATCTAGGTATTGCCATCTTTGGTAGGCAATCCATAATGGCTCTCATAATAGATTCATAAGGTAATTTAATTTTCTTTCTAGGAAAGTGTTCCATGCCTTTCTGAGGGAGTCCTGGATTAGGGGGTCTCCGGACAGCCGGACTATATCCTTTGGCCGGACTGTTGGACTATGAAGATACAAGATTGAAGACTTCGCCCTGTGTCCGGATGGGACTCTACATGGCGTGGAAGGCAAGCTAGGCAGTACGGATATGTATATCTCCTCCTTTGTAACCAACCTTGTGTAACCCTAGCCCCCTCCGGTGTCTATATAAACCGGAGGGCTTAGTCCGTGGGACAACATACAATCATACCATAGGCTATCTTCTAGGGTTTAGCCTCTCCGATCTCGTGGTAGATCAACTCTTGTAATACTAATATCATCAAGAATAAATCAAGCAGGACGTAGGGTTTTACCTCCATCAAGAGGGCCTGAACCTAGGTAAAACATCGTGTCCCTTGCCTCCTGTTACCATCCGCCTTAGACGCACTTTTCGGGACCCCCTACTCGAGATCCGCCGGTTTTGACACCGACATTGGTGCTTTCATTGGGAGTTCCTCTGTGACGTCGCCGTAAGGAAGGATGCCTCATCTCGCTGTTAAAAACAACATTACAGCCAGGGGAGCTTTGGTTGTCGGCCAAACTCTCCGGCTAGGCAGTTTCGTCATGAACGCCTGTTCAGCTGCTGCACCGACGATGACTTCTCGGGTCATCAAAAACAGCCTCCCTCGGATTTCGCCGAGCAGATGGATCCAATGGAGCTCTCTTCCCTAAACGAGCTCTTGGATCGCATTGCCTCCTTGGGAGTCGCTATGGACTATGATCGGATTGGGCTTAAACCCGATCAAAGGGAGATTTACTCTCCACCGGTCACCCATCATGTTGCGGTGGTGGAGGAACAATGCGGCGATTCTTCCTCTGTCTTGAGGACTAACTATGTCCGGATTCCTGAGCTCTCCGAGCCGGATACCCGATTATGGGAAGACATCACCCAAACCCTGAACCTAGAGTCAGGTAGCGGGCCAGACTGATCGGGCAACACCCCGGAATCTGAACTTCCAAGATCGGAAACTCCTCGGCCCCTGGGCCTCAGATTGGGTAGGGGTTCGGACTCAAAACCACCCACCCATCCAGACATAAACAATCTTACCCACATCGGGCAAGAGCCCCATGAAACAGTACATCATTATTGGGCCAGATTCCTCCTTGTGATGAACAAGGTTAAGGACTGCCGCGAGGAAGACGTAGTCTCACTTTTCTGCAATAACTGCACGGACAAGGGAATCCTTAACGCCATAAGTCGCCATGAAATATCACGCTTCGCCGACTTGGCGTCCATAGTACGAAAGTACTAAATGGAAAGTGCCTGGAAAACCGAAACAAAATTTTGGGATAATCCGGCTCCATATATACACCCAGTGCAAGGAAAAAGGGTGCACTATCATAAGACACCCAAGCTAATTACAAAGAAGCAAAAACCCTCTACAGGGCGTGGAACCGTATTGGAGGGATGGCTCAACGGACCCTGCAAAATTCATAGTACAACGGATACCATACCAACACACAGCCTTAGAGCATGTTGGATACTCTAGTAGGTGGCCAAAAGCGGTGAAGACCTTCTCATCCCAGATGCCACAGAGCGCCATCCCAGTGATAACAATACGGTATTAACAGTCTTTGAGACCTTCACATCAAATAATAGGTGCAAGCGAACACTCCGCAGCATTGCCGAAATCTGCCACGTAGCAGCAATAAATCCATGGAGCGACATGGCTATTACCTTCAATGCCAGCGACGAACCTAAATTCCAAACAGCCCGAGCACCAGTGGCACTGGTCCTCAGTCCAATCGTGGATGGCTTTCGACTCACCAAAGTGCTCATGGACGGCGGCAGTGGATTAAACCTCATCTACGAGGAAACTCTTCAAAAAATGGAAATAGACTGGAACCGCATTGAGCGAAGCAGCACAACTTTCAGAGGAATCATCCCTAGTCGGGAAGCACGATGTGCTGGGAAAATCACACTAGATGTGGTATTCGGCACGCCGGAGAACTATAGGTCCGAAGAAATTACATTCCAAGTGGCCCCGTTCAGTAGCGGATACCACGCCCTTTTAGGGCGGGAGGCATTCACGATATTCCAAGCCATACCCCATTACGGGTACATGAAGCTCAAAATGCCCAGGCCCAACGGAATCATCACTCTCGCTAGTGATCCGGACACAGCACTCCGCGCCGAAAACAAAACAGCCGCATTGGCCCTTGAGGCATTATCTGAAGCCTTTGCGATCGAGGAATTAACTGCGCTGCGCTCCACAGTGGACAGGGACGACGTGATACTTGACAAGAGATCCAAGTCCACCTCTTTCAAACCAGCGGATGAAATAGTCAAATTCCAAATCCACCCAACGGACCCTACAAAAATAGCCTCCATGGGGGCACAGTTAAACTCCGCCGTGGACGCCGCACTACGAGAGTTCTTGCGCGAGAATTGGGACATATTCGCCCGGCACCCCTCAGACATGCCAGGAATCCCATGCAAGCTGGCCGAGCACAGCCTTAATATCCTAAAAGGATTCAAGCCGGTCAAGCAGGCTCTTCGGCGTTTCTCCGAACCTAAGAGACAGGCTATGGGAGAGGAACTAGCCAAGTTATTGGATGCCGGATTCATTAGAGAAATAAAACACCCGGACTAGCTAGCAAACCTGGTGATGGAACCAAAGAAGGACAAATCATGGCGCCTATATGTCAATTTCAAGGACCTCAACAAGGCTTGCCCAAAGGATCCCTTCCCCCTCCTCCGCATTGATCAAATTATCGATGCTACCGCAGGAGACGAGTCATTGTGTTACCTCGACGCATATTCCGGCTACCACCAAATTAAGATGGCGGAGTCCGACCAAGCCGCAATGGCATGTATCACACCATACGGCCCCTTCTGTTTTAACACATTGCCTTTTGGGCTCAAAAATGCCGGCGCAACATATCAGCGCATGATCCAGACATGTCTGGAGAAACAGATCGGCAAAACAGTTGAGGCATACGTAGATGATGTGTTCATTAAAACCAAACACGTCGACTCTCTAATAGACGACTTGAGGCTCACATTCGACAACCTCTGAACATACGACATCAAACTCAATTCGGAAAAATGCGTTTTTGGCGTACCAGCCGGAAAGCTCCTGGGCTTCATTGTCTCCTGTAGAGGAATTGAAGCTAATCCGGCCAAAATCCGATCTCTGTCACAGTTGGCTACCCCAACGGACCTCAAACAAATCCAGAAACTAACTGAATGTGTGGCAGCTTTAAGCCGCTTTATCTCCCGCTTAGGAGAAAAGGCATTACCCCTTTATCGCCTCCTTCGGCACACCGAACACTTCGAGTGGACGGACGCTGCCACAGCCGGATTGGAAGAAATAAAAGCCATACTAGCATCCAACCCAATCCTGGCCACGCCAAACATCGGCGAACCAATGCTGTTGTACATTGCGGCAACTCATCAAGTTGTAAGCGCAGTGCTCGTCGTCAAACGAGAAGCTGACGGACATAAATTCCCTCTTCAAAAGCCGATGTACTATGTATCCACTGTCCTCACTCCATGCAAATCACGGTACCCACATTATCAAAAGATAGCCTATGCAGTATTCATGGCATCCCGGAAGCTGCGACACTACTTTCAAGAGTGTTCAATTAGAGTAGCCTCGGAAGTGCCACTCAATGATATTATAAACAACCGCGACACTACGGGCTGGATTGCCAAATGGGCAATTGAGCTCCTCCCGTTCGACATAACATACAAACCTCGGCGAGCCATTAAATCGCAAGTATTGGCCAACTTTGTCACCGAATGGACGGAAGCTGAACTCCCTAAAGAGTACGGCGCATACTCCAATTGGATCATGCATGTCGACGGCTCAAAAATGCTGGCCGTTCTGGGGGCTGGCGTCGTCCTGACGTCCCCAACCGGAGATACCGTTCAGTATGTATTACAGATACTATATACAAACTCCAACAACGCAGCCGAATACGAAGCCCTCTTGCATGGTCTTCGGATGGCAGTCTCCATGGGCATTCAACGCCTGTAGGTGCGTGGGGATTCGAACCTCGCAATATCCCAAATAAATGGAGACTTCGACACCAAGGATCTGAAGATGGCGGCCTATCGAAACACCATCCTAAAGATGTCGGCTCGGTTCGAGGGGCTTGAATTTCACCATGTGGCTCGGGAGAACAATCAGGCGGCGGATATCCTCGCCTGCATTGGCGTAAAATGCGACACGGTCCACCCCCAACATCTTTTTGGAGAGGCTTTTTAAGCAATCAGTGGTATGGGAAGGGGACACCGGTAACAATAGTCCGGACCCGGCCAAAATGCCCGACACCGAACACTATGACATAATCAGAGGCTCTGCCACCGAAATAACACCTTCAGCCCACGTAATAATGGCCGTCATCGCCCCGTGGACAAAACCATTCCTGGCCTACCTAACTACGCAGGAACTTCCTGAGGACCAAAATGAGGCACGCTGCATAGTGCGGTGATCTAAAGCCTACAAGGTCCACGAGGGAGAGTTGTATAAGAAAACCACTACTGGAGTCCTTCAAAGGTGCATCTCCGAAGAGGAAGGGCGAAAGCTTTTGGCAGAAATTCATGCCGGACTCGGCGGCCACCACGCCGCAGCCCGGGCTCTTGTAAGCAAGGCCTTCCGTACAGGATTCTATTGGCCGACGGCCCGGGCAGACGCACAGGACTTGGTCCGACGCTACGCCGGTTGCCAGCTTTTTGCAAATCAAAGCCACATGCCACCCACCGCCCTCCAAACAATCCCCATTACATGGCCCTTTGCGGTCTGGGGGCTTGACATGGTTGGACCCCTTAAAGGGGGAACCCACAAGAAAAAATACTTACTAGTCGTGGTGGATAAATTCACCAAATGGATAGAAGCCAAACCTGTTAAAACGGCCGAATCTGGACCGGTGATAGACTTCATATCCGGGGTTGTACACCGTTATGGCGTCCCCCACAGCATCATCACTGACAACGGCACGAACTTCACGGCCGATTATGTAAAACTCTGGTGCAGCAAAATGGGCATCAAGCTCGATTATGCTTCAGTCTATCACCCACAAACCAATGGCCAAGTTGAGCGAGCAAACGGTCTTATAATGAGCGGCATTAAACCCAGATTAGTGCGGTCGTTCACGGAGTCTAACACGCACTGGGTAGAGAAGCTCGACTCCGTACTCTGGGGGCTGCGGACCATGCCGAAACATAGTACCGAATATACACCCTTATTTATGGTGTACGGCGCAGAGGCAGTCTTGCCCTGTGACATAATTCATGACTCACCTCGAGTACGCACGTATGAAGAAAGAGAAGCCGAGCTCGATCGGCAGGACAGTCTGGACACCCTGGAGGAGGAGCGCGACGTGACAAAAGCCCGTTCCGCATTTTATCAGCAACAGGCTCACAGATACCAAAGCAGAGAAGTACGGGCCAAAACTTATAACGTTGGCAAACTAGTTCTACGCCTGACGGATAAGAAAACGAACAAGCTCGAGCCCAAATGGGAAGGTCCTTCATTATTGACCAAGTTCTGACCGGTGGAGCGTACCGTCTGCGGGATGCGTCGAATAATCGACTTGAGCTGAAACCATGGAACGCGGCCAGGCTCCGAAGATTCTACGCCTAGCGTCGGACTCTATGTTCATCTCCTTCCTCTGTCCATTTTTTGCATGTACATTATCTGTCTTATTTTTCTTTCTCTCTTTCTTTTATTCTTCCTCTAGGCCTTCAAGGGCCAACCTATGCCTCGCTTGCACATTATAGATGTGCTAGCCGCGCTCATCATACTTGGGGGCTTCTTTCACAGAAGCTTAATTATTTATCCGGGCCTCATGCCCTGCACATGTGTTATACTTCCGCATGTACCTTTTTTCGCCATTATATGCATCGATATGACTTAAGTTTTGGCCAAGCTGGGTTGCCTGGCTCTTGTATTTATGTCCTATGTTCCCGTTAATTCGGCTAGGGTATAAGGGGAGCACCTCTGCGATTGTTATGGCCGGGTCAGACGGATGTGTACCTCGGACTGGGTGAAGCCGAAAGCTAGCGTTCTTAAGGGAATATTCGGTCAGTGAACAAAAGATGATTTTTATTTATTTTCCATATGTGCCCCCAGATGTTTTTTCCTGCGTTTCCCATCGCAGTCCGGACATGCATTTTAGGGCATGCGTACCCAAGGAAAGGAACCCTTAACGGAACTATTCTCCCTAGAAGATGTTTCTTACTACCCATGTAATATAACATAACTAGTTGGGCACTTGTCTGTTCAAGCACTAATGACCCCTACGCCTGGTCTCCACGCATACCCCGGATCTTATATAACTGAGCGGGTATTCGGATACACTCCGGACTATCGGGTCCCGAGGTTGAAGCGAAAAGGTCGGCCATGACAAATGATCTACAATCTAGCTAGAAGGCATTATACATGTCACTTTCATTACATAGTCATGCAGAATGACTAAATTCCTCTTCTACACCATCCAACAGGCAGTCTAGCCTACAATCCTGTTGGGAATACTTTGCGGCTAATTCTACTTGCCCATAAACTAAGCTAACGGGGATCTCTTTCCCGTCGGGCCCCACAGGTCCGACCTCGGCCATGTGATTTGGGTCAGCCTTGGTATACCGCGTCTTCACCATGGCCTAGGCTTCCCTGGCACCTTGATGGAAGGCTGATATCTTCCATAATCGGAAGCGCCACCGTGCTCCCTTGAGCTTCTCCGTAAGCTCTGCAACGGCTTCTAGCAGGGAGACGGATGGCCACAAGGCCTGGGCAATACCTTGCATCACCTACCGAACTTGTTCATGCAGTTGTGAGAGCTCGGATAGAAGATCACCCGCTGACCCGGGCATTTCCTCTGCGGGACGACCCGTCAGCATACCTACAGACATAACGCTGTTAGCCGGCTTCTTTGCTGAACTCCTCCAAAAGGATTCGTTCAAGCACTTACTGGAAATGCCGCGTCGAAGCCGCTTATTCTCCTTCTCGGAGTCCGCAAGCTGGGCTCAAACATCTTTTAGTTCCACGCTCATCTTGGTATTGGCATCTTGGAGATTGTTTTTCTCCTGCCTGACCTTAGTCAGCACGCGTTCGCCAGCCTTTAGCTGCCGAACAGCATGTTGCTCCTCCGGATTCTCTCCGGATTCATCTGCAATATCTATTATTAGATCTATAGCTATGCCGCACGCTATATGGTACCTGTCATTCTTTGAAAGAAATGTTACCAGCAGGGGCCGTTTTAGGTTCCTTCAATGCGGCAACAGCGGCTCGAAGTTGGGTCTTGCATTCCTCCAGCTCCTGTGACAGTCGACTATTCTTCTCTGTAAGAACCTGCACAACAAGATGATCCTTAAATCAGTTCTGCTAACTATTTCAAGTCTCAGGGGCTACTGATACATATAATCGTCAGATTTGCTTACCCGTACATCCTTTACATACTGGTCCGTGGCTCTGGCTAGACCATTTTGAGCAGCACGGAGATACGCCTCTCCAGAATTGAAGGCATCAAATGCCTCTGGTGAGAAGCAAGAGTCGCGGAGTACGGCCCGATGATGCCTATGATTCATGGCGCTCTCCACTTCTGAATTTGTAGCGGATAGCCTATCCGCATCCTCTGTAGGGGGAGTATTCAGCATCCACCCCATGTCGGCTTCCGCCTCTATGTCCGGCCCTGGAGCCCGACTGGTGGAAGCGTGATCGGCAGCCTCACAGGACATATTCCGGCGAGCGTTTTTTCTGTTAAAGAAACATGGATGTCATTATATTTCAAGAAAGGCGACAACCACGGAGCGGGGTTTCTGCCATACCTCTGTGCCTCTTGTTGGCGAGTTGCTGCGGGTTCGGCATGGCGTCCTGAATGCCTTCCCTGTAAAAACACCATATGCATATGGTAGGTGAAGTGTCTAAATGGGGATCCTAGTTTTTGGAGTTTGGATTTTTGGTTTTTCTTACTTGCGACGCAGGAAGCGGTCCGGGATAGTCGGCCGTAATGGCCACCATGGCGTCATCACAGCTTAATTGATAGAACTGCCAGTCTATCAGCTCCACGAATATGTTCGGATCTTCTTCGAGTCCGGGACCGAGGGCCTGGTCAGGGTCCTCTGGCTGTGGAGATGGGCTGCTGACCTCCCTTATGGCTTTTCGCAGTTCCTGCCGCAAAATGGCAAGGTGAGTACCTACGACAAAGAACGCGGGAAGAATGGGAGTAGGGAGATATAACTCACCCAGCTTGGCGGGTTGTACATGGAGAATCCATCCCGTGGCTTGATGCGGATGAACTCCTCTTCCTCTCCTCTGAACAATTCGGACAGAATTTTTGCTAAAGCGGCAGCGTTGTTCGGACCCTTACGCCCGCAACGGGTGGCTTCATCTTCCCTGTTAAAACACCACAAGGGGTGCCCTCGATATTGAAGTGGTTGCACTCCCCGCATTATACATATTGACATAACCTCGATTACTGTCAATCCTGATTGAGCCAGCGGTTTAATCCGGTTCATCAGGTAAAGTACTTCCCCATTGTCTTCCTCCTGGGGGCTCCGTGGGCGCCAACTTCGGCGTTTCTTCAGAGGAGCGTTGCTGAACTCGGGAAGACCCCGCCGAACAGGGTCCGGAAGGGGGACGTCCTCCGTATAAAACCATTCCGAAGGCCAGTCTTCGGACGTCTTCTTCGGAGTACCAGACAGGTATCCGGTTTCGGCGATGCGCCATATTTCGGCTCCGCCCACTTGATAAAGTAACCCCTCCTGTGTGCGAGGGACGAGGCAAAATAACCTTTTCCACAGCTCGAAATGAGCCTCGCAACCCAGGAACAACTCGCAGAGGGTAACATAGCCGGCGATGTGTAAAATAGAGGCAGGGGTGAAATTATGCAATTGGAGGCCATAGAACTCCAGGAACCCGCGGAGGAACGGATGAATCGGAAATCCGAGTCCCCTCAATAAATAGGGGACAAGGCATACCCGCTCCCCGTAGAGGGGCTGGGGAAGCTCTCCGCTTGCTCCCCGCCATTATAGGTGGCATGCCCGGCTTGAACGGGCACCATATACGTCGGAGGGAGAAATCCCTTAGTCTGCAGTTCGACTAGTCGACAGTGTGGGACTGAACACCTCTCCCAATCACCAGGCTTAGGGCTACAGGGGCGGGAAAAGGAGTTGCGGTTGTCGGCCATGGTGGATTGGATTTTTCTGAAGCGCGCTCCGATGGATTCTCGCTGGGGGAGGATGATGTGGATTGGATCTAAGAATCCACATCCCTTTAATAGACAATTTATTTATCTGGCTAGGGGGCGAATGTAAAAGCGCCCTGGCTCCTCGTATTCATTCAACGCGTGGAAGAGAGCCCTTATTGGGCACAGAAGCCAAGAGGTCCAAGATTTATGGGGCCGGACACTACTTATCAGATATATAAGATTTGGAGAAGAACCCGCCTTGCAATGCCAAAGACAATACTGCACGCCGGACTCATCGTCATTGAAGCCTGGTTCAGGGGATACTGAGGGAGTCCTAGATTAGGGGGTCTCCGGACAGCCGGACTATATCCTTTGGCCGGACTGTTGGACTATGAAGATACAAGATTGAAGACTTCGTCCCGTGTCTGGATGGGACTCTACTTGGCGTGGAAGGCAAGCTAGGTAGTACGGATATGTATATCTCCTCCTTTGTAACCGACCTTGTGTAACCCTAGCCCCCTCCGGTGTCTATATAAACCGGAGGGTTTAGTCCGTAGGACAACATACAATCATACCATAGGCTAGATTCTAGGGTTTAGCCTCTCCGATCTCGTGGTAGATCAACTCTTGTAATACTCATATCATCAAGAATAAATCAAGCAGGACGTAGGGTTTTACCTCCATCAAGAGGGCCTGAACCTGGGTAAAACAACGTGTCCCTTGCCTCCTGTTACCATCTGCCTTAGACGCACAGTTCGGGACCCCCTACCCGAGATCCGCCGGTTTTGACACCGACACTTTCCTTAATGGAAATTGGAATCTAATATTTCCTTCCTTCATATCAATAATTTCACCAATCGTTCTAAGGAAAGGTCTACCAAGAATAATAGGACATGAAGGATTGCAATCTATGTCAAGAACAATAAAATCTACGGGCACATAATTCCTATTTGCAACAATAAGAACATCATTAATTCTTCCCATAGGTTTCTTAATAGTGGAATCCGCAAGGTGCAAGTTTAGAGAGCAATCATCAAAATTACGAAAACCTAACAAATCACACAAAGTTTTTGGAATCGTGGAAACACTAGCACCAAATCACATAAAGCATAGCATTCATGATCTTTAATTTTAATTTTAATAGTTGGTTCCCACTCATCATAAATTTTTCTAGGGATAGAAACTTCGAATTCAAGTTTTTCTTCATAAGATCGCATCAAGGCATCAACGATATGTTTAGTAAACGCTTTATTTTGACTATAAGCGTGAGAAGAATTTAGCACAGATTGCAACAAGGAAATACAATCAATCAAAGATCAATTTTCATAATTAAATTCCTTGAAATCCATAATAGTGGGTTTAGCAACATCTAGGGTTTTAATTTCTTCAATCCCACTTTTATCAAATTTAGCATCAAGATCAACAAATTCCGAATTCTTGGAATGCCTTCTAGGTAAAGGTGGATCATATTCAGTCCCATCATTATCAAGATTCATATTGCAAAACAAAGATTTAGTAGGAGACACATCAATAACTTTTAGATCTTCATCTTTATTTTCATAGCAATCCGGTTTAGCGGTCATCTTATTAACTAAGGTAGCCTGCCTATCCGAAATTTCAGTAGTTAATTTCTCAAGATGAGAAATTTGGGATCTTAAACCATCGAATTCTTTAGACATGTCATCAAGCTCTCTATTCATAAAACTCATAAAACTTTTCTGTTCTTTAAGCTTGTTTCTGAAGAAACTATTATGTTCAAATTGGAAGACCATGAAACTCCTGACATTGCCTTCGATCTCTTCTAATATTTTTAGGTGAAGGTCACCAAATTTAGGTAGAGTCATCGTGACAAGCAAGCAAACTAACACGCAAGCAAACAAAAAGCAAGCGGGCAAATAGAGGCAAATAGAGAAGAGAGGGAGGATAGAGTGAGAGGGCAAATAAAACGGCAAGAGTGAAGTTGGGGAGAGGAAAACGAGAGGCAACTGGTATGTGATGGGTACTTGGTATGTTGACTTTTACGTAGACCTCCCCGGCAATGGCGCCAGAAATCCTTCTTGCTACCTCTTGAGCATTGCGTTGATTTTCCCCGAAGAGGAAGGGATGATGCAGCAAAGTAGCGTAAGTATTTCCCTTAGTTTTTGAGAACCAAGGTATCAATCCAGTAGGAGGCTACGCGCGAGTCCCTCGTACCTGCACAAAAAAAATCCTCGCAACCAACGCAAACAGGGGTTGTCAATCCCTATGAGGCCACTTACGAGAGTGAGATCTGATAGATATGATAAGATAATATTTTTGGTATTTTTATGATAAAGATGCAAAGAAAAATAAAGGCAAAGTAAATAGCAAAGGAAATAACTAAGTAGTAGGCGAATAAAATGATAAAGATAGACACGGGGGCCATAGGTTTCACTAGTGGCTTCTCTCAAGAGCATAAGTATTCTATGGTGGGTGAACAAATTACTATTGAGCAATTGATAGAATTGAGCATAGTTATGAGAATATCTAGGTATGATCATGTATATAGGCATCACGTCTGAGAAAAGTAGACCGACTCCTGCCTGCATCTACTACTATTACTCCACTCATCGACCGTTATCCAGCATGCATCTAGAGCATTAAGTTAGAAACAGAGTAACACCTTAAGCAAGATGACATGATGTAGAGGGATAGACTCATGCAATATGAAGAAAACCCCATCTTATTATCCTCTATGGCAACAATACAATATGTGCATTGCTGCCCTTACTGTCACCGAGAAAGGACACCGCAAGATTGAACCCAAAGCTAAGCACTTCTCCCATTGCAAGAAAGATCAATCTAGTAGGCCAAACCAAACTGATAATTCGAAGAGACTTGCAAAGATAACCAATTATACATAAAAGAATTCATAGAAGATTCAAATATTGTTCATAGATAGACTTGATCATAAACCCACAATTCATCGATCTCAACAAACACACCGCAAAAAGAAGATTACATTGAATGGTTCTCCACAAGAGATGGGGAGAACATTGTATTGAGATCCAAAAAGAGAGAAGAAGCCATCAAGCTACTAACTATGGACCCGTAGGTCTGAAGTAAACTACTCACACTTAATCGGAGGGGCTATGGTGTTGATGTAGAAGCCCTCTGTGATCGATGCCCCCTCCGGCGGAGCTCCGGAACAGGCCCCAAGATGGGATCTCATGGATATAGAAAGTTGTGGCGGTGGAATTAGGTTTTTGGCTCCATATCTGATCGTTTGGGGGTACGTAGGTATATATAGGAGGAAGGAGTACGTCGGTGGAGCAACAGGGGGCCCACGAGGGTGGAGGGCACGCCTAGGGTAGGCAGGCGTGCCCCCCTACCTCGTGGCCTCCTCTTTTCTTTCTTGACGTAGGGTCCAAGTCTCCCGGATCATAATCTTCCTGAAAATCACGTTCCCGAAGGTTTCATTCCGTTTGGACTCCGTTTGATATTCCTTTTCTTCGAAACCCTAAAACAGGCCAAAAATAGCAATTTTGGGCTGGGCCTCTGATAACCCACAAGTTTAGGGGATCGCAACAGTTTTTGAGGGTAAAGTATTCAACCCAAATTTATTGATTCGATACAAGGGGAGCCAAAGAATACTCTCAAGTATTAGCAGCTGAGTTGTCAATTCAACCACACTTGGAAACTTAATATCTGCAGCAAAGTGTTTAGTAGCAAGGTAATATGATAGTAGTGGTAACGGTAGCAAAAGGTAAAGGTAGTAAAAGTAATGTTTTTGGTATTTTGTAGTGATGATAGCAATAGCAACGGAAAAGTAAATAAGTGAAGAACAATATATGGAAAGCTCGTAGGCAACGGATCGGTGATGGAGAATTATGCTGGATGCGGTTCATCATGTAACAGTCATAACCTAGGGTGACACAGAACTAGCTCCAGTTCATTGATATAATGCAGACATGTATTCCGAATATAGTCATACGTGCTTATGGAAAAGAACATGCATGACATCTTTTGTCCTACCCTCCCGTGGCAGCGGGGTCCTTACGAAAACTAAGGGATATTAAGGCTTCCTTTTAATAGGGAACCGGAACAAAGAATTAATACATAGTGAATACATGAACTCCTCAAACTACGGTCATCACCGGTAAGTATCCCGATTATTGTCACCTCGGGGTTAACGGATCATAACACATAATAGGTCACTATAGACTTGCAAGATATGATCAAGAACACTCATATATTGATGAAAACATAATAGGTTCAGATCTAAAATCATGGCACTCGGGCCCTAGTGACAAGCATTAAGCATAGCAAAGTCATAGCAACATCAATCTCATAACATAGTGGACACTAGGGATCAAACCCTAACAAAACTAACTCGATTACATGATAGATCCCATCCAACCCATCACTGTCCAGCAAGCCTACGATGGAATTACTCACGCACAGTGGTGAGCATCATGAAATTGGTCATGGAGGATGGTTGATGATGATGATGGCGACAGATTCCCCTCTCCGGAGCCCCGAACTGACTCCAGATCAGCCCTCCTGAGAGGTTTTAGGGCTTGGCGGCGGCTCCGTATCGTAAAACACGATGATTTCTTCTCCTTGATTTTTTTCTCCCGGAAACACAATATATAGAGTTGGAGTTGGAGTCGGAGAGGCAACAGGGGGTCCATGAGGTAGGGGGCGCGCCACCCACCCTCGTGGAGAGACGGTAGGCCCCCTGCCCTTCATCTTTGGCAGGTATTTTTCTTATTTTCTGAAAAGTGCCTCCGTGAAGTTTCAGGTCATTCCGAGAACGTTTGCTCCTGCACATAAATAACACCATGGTAATTCTACTGAAAACAGCGTCAGTCCAGGTTACTTCCATTCAAATCATGCAAGTTAGAGTCCAAAACAAGGGCAAAAGTGTTTGGAAAAGTAGATACGTTCGAGACGTATCAGCCTCCGGTTAATAGGTTAGTCCCAAAAATAATATAAAAGTGGATAATAAAGCGCAATAATGTCCAAAACAGTAGATAATATAGCATGGAGCAATCAAAAATTATAGATACGTTGGAGACGTATCACTCGTCCCCGGGCGCCCTCTTTTGTCCTTTCCTTCTTCTCTTCTTTTTCTTCTTCTTCTTCTTCTTCTTCTTCTTCTTCTTCTTATTCTTCTTTTTCTTCTTTATTCTTCTCCCTCCTCTTCCTCCCTCCTCCTCCTACTCCTCTTCTTCTTCTAAACTAAAACTAAAACTAAAATAAAATAAACTGAAATAAACTAAAACTAAACTGAACTAAACGTAAACTAAAACTAAAACTAAACTAGAAGAAACTACAAAATTAAAATAAAAAGGGGGGGGAAGAACAAATA
>NC_041392.1:655259806-655268540 GCF_002162155.2 Triticum dicoccoides
GGGCGGGCGGCGGCGGCAGAGCGGTGGGGGATGAGAGGCGGGCGCACGGGAGGGGGAGAGAAAGAGAGAGAGGAGACGGCTTGGCCCGTTAAGTGGGCCTTCTTTGCCGTCCGCCAGCGGACGGCAAAGAGGGCGGCCGTTTAAGAACCTGACTTAGCCACGTCGTTCCCTGTGGAGCCCACCTGGCCCTTTGTCGTCAGCTGGCTGATGGCAAAGAATCAGCGGACGACAAATAGACTTTTTGCCATCCGCACTATCTTTGTCGTCCGCTTTGTGGAAGCGGACTACAAAGAGGCTCTTTGCCGTTAGCCGGCAGACGGCAAAGAGGTGGCGGACGGCAAATTGCCAGATTCCAGTAGTGCTTATTTATTTCTCCTCTTCTTCCTCTCCTCTTCTTCTCCTTCTTCCTCTCCTTATTTTCCTTTTTCCTCTCCTTCTTTTTCTTGTTCTTCCTTCTTAATATCACTTAGCACTTTTGCAACAATAGGGGGGTGCACTACAAGAATCAGCTACTTTGCCATCTTCCACGGCAGACGGCAAAGGCAGGAACTGCTGACGGCAAAGGTCTTTGCCGTCTGCCGCGGACGGCAAAAGGCTCTGGCAAAGTAAGGATCGGCAAAGAGCTACTTTGCCGTCTGCTTTCGGTGGCTGACGGCAAAGAAAGTAGATGGCAATAATTACGCTGTTAGTCCGTTAGGTGGCTAACGGCAGCCTTTGCTGTCCGCTGCTGACGGCAAAATTTGTCTGGCCTTTGCCGCCGCCGAATATATCAGCTGGACGTCACTACACGGCAGGCCTTTGCCGTCCGCGGCTGTAGGCAAAGTTGTTTACTCTTTGCCGTTAGCCACTGTAGGCAAAACCTTTGTCGTCCGCCGCTGTAGGCAAACTGGCCAAATGGGTCAGTTCCCAGGAGGCACAGGTGGCCGCCGCGTGGCTGCTTTGCCGTCCGCGGCTGTCGGCAAAGGTGGCTTTGCCATCAGTGGCTGGCGGCAAAGATCCTGCTTTGCCTCATTTTTTTGTGTTTTTTTAAATGCAACAATTTTGACAGCAAATATATATGACATATATATATATTTCACAGGGCTATTTAACAGCAAACATATGACATATCCAGCACATAAGTTTCATTGTACATAAATATATAGTTCCATCCATTCATACATATCAAGTTCCATCAAGTTGCACATACACATTGTTACATCCATACATATTACAATGCAAAGTTTCATCAAGATAGCAAGTTCCATCATAGCAAGCTAGAAGAATACTTGAAGAGAATGAAAGAAAAAACAAGCACTCCATCATAGCAAGCTAGCTTCCATGAAGTGAATGAAATCTGCAAAATGGCAAATAAGAAAGTTAGAAAAAGGTGACTAGAAGAAGAAGACTAGAAGAAGAAGACAGAACAAGAAGAAGAGTAGAACAAGAAGACTAGAACAAGAAGTATATGTCATTTATGAGCTAACTTAGGTGAAATGGATCATATATGAGCTAACTAAGTTGAAATGGGTCGTTTATGAGCTAACTAAGGTGAAATGGATCATTTATGAGCTAACTTAGGTGAAATGGATTGTTTATGAGCTAACTTAGTTGAAATGGATCATTTATGAGCTAACTTAGTTGAAATGGATCGGTTATGAGCTAACTAAGGTGAAATGGATCGTTTATGAGCTAACTTAGGTGAAATAGCTCGTTTATGAGCTAACTAAGGTGAAATGTATCCTTTATGGGATAACTTAGGTGAAATGGATCGTTTATGAGCTAACTTAGTTGAAATGGATCATTTATGAGCTAAATTAGTTGAAATGGATCGTTTATGAGCTAACTAAGGTGAAATGGATCGTTTATGAGCTAACTAAGGTGAAATGGATCGTTTATGAGCTAACTAAGGTGAAATTGATCGTTTTTCAGCTAACTTAGGTGAAATGGATCATTTATGAGCTAACTTAGTTGAAATGGATCGTTTATAAGCTAACTTAGGTGAAATCGATCATTTAAGAGCTAATTTAGGTGAAATGGATCGTTTTTGAGCTAACTTAGGTGAAATGGATCGTTTATGAGCTAACTTAGTTGAAATGGATAGTTTATGAGCTAACTTAGTAAAAAGCATCATTTGAGACCTAACCTAGGTGTGATGGGTCATTTTGGAGCTAACCTAGGTAAGATGGGTCATTTTGGAGCTAACCTAGGTAAAATGGGTCATTTTAAAGCTAACGTAGGTAAAATGGATCATTTAGGAGAGGTGCGTGTGGAATGGAAGACCTCACACCACGCGCCAACGAAGAAGGGGCCTCGGAGCGCTCCCGACCAGCGCACACCATCTTTCAACACCTGCCATGACAAAGAGTAAACGAAATTAGTACAACATAAAAAAATATCGACATGAATAATAATATGTATATCACTTAAGTGTATCATCATCAAGTACAACATAAAAAAATTGAATACCTCACACTACTAATAATCTCGATCAGTATCATCAATAAATGCATAATCATCATCATCACTATAATCAATGACATGCTCATAGGGTTTAGTGGCATCAACATGTGGAAGGCCACCTTGACGTAATCGGTCAAGCATTGACAGGTCATCCGTAGCAGTAACCTCTTCTTGTTCCGGCTCTTCTTGTTCCTCCTCTAGGGTGATGTCGGATTCACTGTCGCTCTCTACTTCAATGTTTTGGGGTGAAGTATAGCGGTTCTTGAAATGCTTTTTGGAAAGACGTGTCTCTTCACTAGTAGAAAACAGGGCTATGGTCCAGGCCGCATTAGCCCATTAGTCCCGGTTCAGTCTAGAACCGGGACCAATGTGGGCATTGGTCCCGTTTCGTGAGCCCAGGGGGCCGGCCGGGCCACGTGGGCCATTGGTCCCGGTTCATCTGGACCTTTTGGTCCCGGTTGGTGGGATGAACCGGGACCAAAGGGCCTCCCTCCTGGCCCACCACCATTGGTCCCGGTTGGTGGCTTGAACCGGGACCAAAGGCTGCCCTTTAGTCCCGGTTCATGCCACGAACCGGAACCAATGAATTGCCTATATATACCCCTCGCCCGCGAGCAGAGCACAGTGCTCTGTTTTTTCTGGCCGAGGGGGAGAGGGCTTTGTGGTGCTCTAGCTCACCTCCTATGCACATGAGGTGTTCGACGGAATGCCCGAGCCACACTACTTAAGCTTTCTCCTCTTGAAGCTCGACCTCCAAGCTCCATTTTCCTCGAGATTTGTCTAGATTTAGCGGTCCGTCACGCCCCGTCCCCGTCTTCACCGCCGTCGATCACCCACGCTGATCTCATCACCGACACCAACGTGGTGAGCCTCTTGTTCTTATCTTCTTTCTGAAAGGAAAAATATTCTTACTTGTATGTTTAGATAGATACTTGTATCATTTTCTTAAATTTATTATTGCATCTTATATAGTGCGATGGTTTTGGTATCTGCCCCCGTCGGCCCTCGTCCTGTCTATGATTCGGATTTGGTATGTATATTATCTTTATAACTATTGGTTCATTTATTGTTTATGAAAATTATGCCGACCAACGTGACATGGTATTTATCTAGGATGTATGTGAATCGGAAATGCCAACCGACCCTATTGTCGAGAGGTTAAATTTAGTTGAAGAAGAAAACAATTTGTTGAAGGAAAAAATAAAAAAAATTGAGGAGGAGAAGATGATATTGGAGTTGCATGTTGCGGATGTCGTCGATGATCACAAGATCAAGATGGATGCAATGCGCTTGAAGATTAGAAAGATTAGAAAATATGCCATTCATACCGAGGCTTGGTATCATTATGCCGTTGGATCAATTGTTACCTTGGTTGCGATTATGATCGCATTTGTTTTCGCATTGAAATGTTTTACATAGTTTCAATGTATGGTTTAATTAATTAGATGCTCTGGAGAGCTATATGTTGTTAGATGAGAACTATGTATGCACTTTGGTTTTAATGTGATGATGAACTTCTATTAATTTGGAAACTTAATTATATATAATGCACGCAGATGAACCGGCAATGGATGTACGGTGACAGACACACCCGCGAGTACATTAAGGGCGTGCATGAGTTTCTCGATGCGGCTGAGGCAAACAAGCAGAATGGTTTTATGTGTTGTCCATGCACTGAATGTGGGAATACGAGGTCTTCACTCCCACCTGCTTTACAAGGGTTTCATGCCACACTATAATGTTTGGACGAGGCACGGAGAAATAGCGGTTATGATGGAAGACGGCGAAGAAGAAGAGTACGATGACAACTATGTGCCCCCTGAATACGGTGATGCTGCAACGGGGGGAGTTGTTGAAGATCAAGAGGAACCAGACGATGTGCCCAATGATGCTGCCACGGGTGAAGCTGCTGAAGATCAAGAGGAACCAGATGATGTGCCCGATGATGATGATCTCCGCCGGGTCATTGTCGATGCAAGGACGCAATGCATGAGTCAAAAGGAGAAGCTGAAGTTCGATCACATGTTAGAGGATCACAAAAAAGGGTTATACCCCAATTGCGAAGATGGAAACACAAAGCTCGGTACCGTACTGGAATTGCTGCAGTGGAAGGCAGAGAATGCTGTGGCTGACAAAGGATTTGAGAAGCTACTGAAAATATTGAAGAAGAAGCTTCCAAAGGATAACGAATTGCCCGACAGTACATCCGCAGCAAAGAAGGCCGTATGCCCTCTAGGATTGGAGGTGGAGAAGATACATGCATGCCCTAATGACTGCATCCTCTACCGCGGTGCATACAAGGATCTGAACGCATGCCTGGTATGCGGTGCGTTGCGGTATAAGATCAGACAAGATGACCCTGGTGATGTTGACGGCGAGCCCCTCGGGAAGAGGGTTCCTGCGAAGGTGATGTGGTATGCTCCTATAATACCACGGTTGAAACGTCTGTTCAGAGACGAAGAGCATGCCAAGTTGATGCGATGGCACAGTGAGAACCGAAAGAAAGATGGGAAGTTGAGAGCACCCGCTGACGGGTCGCAGTGGAGAAAAATCGAGAGAAAGTACTGGGATGAGTTTGCAAAGGACCCAAGGAATGTATGGTTTGCTTTAAGCGTGGATGGCATTAATCCTTTCGGGGAGCAGAGCAGCAATCACAGCACCAGGCCCATGACTCTATGTATGTATAACCTTCCTCCTTGGATGTGCATGAAGCGGAAGTTCATTATGATGCCAGTTCTCATCCAAGGCCCTAAGCAACCCGGCAACGAAATTGATGTGTACCTAAGGCCATTAGTTGAAGAACTTTTACAGCTGTGGAATGGAAACGGTGTACGTACGTGGGATGAGCACAGACAGGAGGAATTTAACCTTAAGGCGTTGCTGTTCGTGACTATCAACGATTGGCCCGCTCTCAGTAACCTTTCAGGACAGACAAACAAAGGATACCACGCATGCACGCACTGTTTAGATGACACTGAAAGTATATACCTGGACAAATGCAGGAAGAATGTGTACCTGGGCCATCGTCGATTTCTTCCGACTAACCATCAATGTCGAAAGAAAGGCAAGCATTTCAAAGGCGAGGCAGATCACCAGAAGAAGCCCGCCATGCGCACCGGTGATCATGTGCTTGCTATGGTCAATGATTTACACTACGTAATCTTTGGAAAGGGTCCCGGTGGACTAGCTGTTCCGAATGACGCTGAGGGACACGCACCCATGTGGAAGAAGAAATCTATATTTTGGGACCTACCCTACTGGAAAGACCTAGAGGTCCGCTCCTCAATCGACGTGATGCACGTGACGAAGAACCTTTGCGTGAACCTGCTAGGCTTCTTGGGCGTGTATGGGAAGACAAAAGATACACCTGAGGCACGAGAGGACCTGCAACGTTTGCACGAAAAAGACGGCATGCCTCCGAAGCAGTATAAAGGTCCTGCCAGCTACGCTCTTACGAAAGAAGAGAAAGAAATCTTCTTTGAATGCCTGCTCAGTATGAAGGTCACGACTGGCTTCTCGTCGAATATAAAGGGAATAATAAATATGCCAGAGAAAAAGTTTCAGAACCTAAAGTCTCATGACTGCCATGTGATTATGACACAACTGCTTCCGGTTGCATTGAGGGGGCTTCTACCGGAAAACATTCGATTAGCCATTGTGAAGCTATGTGCATTCCTCAATGCAATCTCTCAGAAGGTGATCGATCCAGAAATCGTACCAAGACTAAGGAGTGATGTGGCACAATGTCTTGTCAGTTTTGAGTTGGTGTTCCCACCACCCTTCTTCAATATCATGACGCATGTCCTAGTTCATCTAGTCGACGAGATTGTCATCCTGGGGCCCGTATTTCTACACAATATGTTCCCCTTTGAGAGGTTCATGGGAGTCCTAAAGAAATATGTCCGTAACCGCGCTAGGCCAGAAGGAAGCATCTCCATGGGCCATCAAACAGAGGATGCTATCGGGTTTTGTGTTGACTTCATTCCTGGCCTTAACAAGATAGGTCTCCCTAAATCACGGTATGAGGGGAGACTGACTGGAAAAGGCACTCTGGGAAGAGACTCAATAATATGCAGGGACGGATATTCTTGGTCTCAAGCACACTACACAGTTCTACAGAACTCTACCTTGGTGACCCCGTATGTCGATGAACACAAGAACAGTCTACGCTCCAAACACCCGGAGCAGTGCGACGAATGGATTACATGTGAACACATCAGGACTTTCAGCAGTTGGTTGGAAACACGTCTCATAGGTGACAACACTGTTTGTGATGAGTTGTACTTGTTGTCCAGGGGACCATCTTTGACTGTATTGACTTACAAAGGATACGAGATAAATGGGAATACATTTTACATGATCGCCCAACATCAAAAGAGCACCAACCAAAACAGCGGTGTCCGCTTTGATGCAGCAACTGAGAGCGGAAAGGACACATATTATGGTTACATAGTGGACATATGGTAACTTGACTACGGACCTGATTTTAAGGTCCCTTTGTTTAAGTGCAAATGGGTCAATCTATTAGGCGGCGGGGTACAGGTAGACCCACAGTACGGAATGACAACAGTGGATCTGAAAAATCTTGGGTACACTGACAAACCGTTCATCCTAGCCAATGATGTGGCACAGGTTATCTATGTGAAGGACATGTCTACCAAACCGAGAAAAAGAAAAGATAAGGAAGTGAATACATCATACGATGAGCCAAAGCGCCACATAGTTCTTTCAGGAAAAAGGGACATCCTGGGAGTGGACGGCAAGACAGACATGTCTGAAGATTATGAAAAGTTTCATGAAATTCCTCCCTTCAATGTCAAGGCTGACCCAAGCATCCTGATAAACAATGAAGATTATCCATGGTTACGGTGCAATAAGCAAATGACACAAGCGAAGAAAAAGTGAAGACTTTCTCCCGCAATAAGCAAATGCTATGTGGGTGAAATTATGATACCATCCCAACTTTCAACTTTTTCAGAGTTCATTTGAAATGCTTTCATGTCTTATGGTTCGAAACTTTGATACTTCGAAAGTGATTGTCCATTTTGTACACGAAGTGCATCAAGTTTTTGTCGTAACCCTCTCTACTTTTTGGAACATGCTATGTGGGTGAAATGATGATACCATGCCAACTTTCAACCTTTTCAGAGTTCATTTTGAAATGCTTTCCAATTTCAGAGTCATTTAGCTCAAAGAATGAATTAATAGCAAACAGAATCAACTACAAAAATTTTGTGAAAATAAAAACAATCAATTAAAATATTATGTTATGATCAACTAAAATAAAACTATAATATTCTTCAATAGCAAAAAGAATATAATTTGTGTGACCTAAAATCAAACTATAAGTATTTAATTGTAAGTATAAATAAAAAATAAATAGCAAAGAAGAAAAAAATTCTAATTTTATAGTAAAGTTATTCATAAACTAGTGATTCACACAAATTTTTAAAAATTCAAATTTAAACTATTTAAAATTTAAAACTAATGGCACTAACAGAAAGTTTATAATTTTTGTGACCTAAAAGCAAAAAGAAATCACTGAAAAACTGTAAGTATTTAGTTGTAAGTAGAAATAAAAAATAAATAGAAAAAATTCTAATTTTATAGTAAAGTTATTCATAAACTAGTGATTCACATAAATTTTTAAAAATTCAAATTTAAACTATTTAAAATTTAAAACTAATGGCACTAACAGAAAGTTTATAATTTTTGTGACCTAAAAGCAAAAAGAAATCACTAAAAAACTGTAAGTATTTAGTTTTAAGTAGAAATAAAAAAATAAAAAACCAAAAAAATGTAGAAATAAAAAAGAAAAAACCAAAAAAAATGCCACCTACTGGGCCTCCACGGCCTGAATACGACTAGAAACCCTACATGGGCCAGGATTCAGGCCCGCAGAAGGCCCAATAGGCCCATAGGCAAAGCAGTGTCAAATTAGGCCCATAGGCCTGCAGTTCAGAGGAGTTCGAGAGGGAGGAGGCAGCAGAGCTTATAAACTGGTGTTGGGCGTTGTCAACTAGCGATGTGGGACTAAACTTTTGGGCGCGGGGCAGCACAAGGGTATTGGTCCCGGTTGGTGGCACCAACCGGGACTAAAGGTGGCATTGGTCCGGTTGGTGGCACCAGCCGTGACCATTGCCCCCCTTTAGTCCCGGTTGGTGCCACCAACCGGGACCAATGGCCTTTGCTTCCCGCCCTTTGTGCTGCCGAAAAGAGGCCTTTGGTCCCGGTTGGTGGCTAGAACCGGGACTAAAGGGGGCAATGGTCACGGTTGGTGCCACCAACCGGG
>NC_041392.1:655269074-655275049 GCF_002162155.2 Triticum dicoccoides
GGAATAGAGGAGAAGAAGAGAAAATTAGAATATATATTCTATTTTCTCTTTTCTCCTCTATTCCTTTCTTCTTCTCTTCTTTTTTTTTCTTTTTTTTCTTCGACACATGGGGGGGGGGGTCGAGAACATCGGACATTCATGAGAGAGGCGAGGAAGAAGGGGAAGAAGAGGGAGAAGAAGAGGAGAGGAAGAAGAGGAAGTCTTCTCCTCTATTCTTTCTTTCTTCTTTTTTCTTCTTCTTCTTCCTCTTTATTTTATCAGGAACGAGGGTCGTCGAGAGGTCGAGGAGCGGTAGAGGAGAGACCCTAAATAGAAAGTATCGTCGGTGTGAGATACATGTACCATCGGTGTCGGACACTACACCCACATCCCACAAGTGGCGCGGGCTTCGACACCCACGTCACTTGTGGGACGTGGATGTAGTGTCCGACACCGAAGGCCACATGTATCTCACACCCACGATACTTGCTAGCTATTTAGGGTTTCCTCTACCAAAAAGAAGAGGAGAAATAAATAAGTAGAAGAAAAAAGAGGAAAAAGAAGAGGAGAAGAAGAAAGGAATAGTGGAGAAGAAGAGAAAATAGAATTTCTATTTTCTCTTCTTCTCCACTATTCCTTTCTTCTTCTCCTCTTTTTTTTCTTCTTTTCTTCTTCTTCTTCTTCTTCTTCTTCTTCTTCTTCTTCTTCTTCTTCTTCTTCTTCTTCTTCTTCTTCTTCTTATTATTATTATTAGCTGAAAGTAGAGAGAGGTTTCCTAGTGTCAAAGTATTGAAGAAATCCAGGCCTTCATCATTAGCCGGAAGTAACCAGGGCATGTTGGTACGAAGTTCTGCAAAGTTGTTCTGGAATGGAGTCGCGGATAGAATAATCCGCCTTTTGGTACCAATTCAGCAAAGGCCTTCCAAATAGCGATATTCTGAAGGCTCTTGCTGAACTTTGTACCAAAAGGCGGATTATCCTATCTCGGAGTCCATTCCAGAACAACTTTGAAGAGCTTCGTACCATCATGCACATGTTACTTTCGCCTAATGATGAAGACATGGTTTTGTTGAATCCTTTGACACTACGCAACCTCCCGGCCCCTCGGCGATCCTCTCGAACATGAGAGGAAGAAGAGGATCGTCGAGGGGTCGAGGGTTCCAGGGTCGTCGAGGGGTCGAGGATCGCCGAGGGGTCGAGAGAGGTTTCCTAGTGTCAAAGTATTGAAGAAATCCATGCCTTCATCATTAGCCGGAAGTAACCAGGGCATGTTGGTACGAAGTTCTGCAAAGTTGTTTTGGAATGGAGTCCCGGATAGGATAATCCGCCTTTTGGTACGAATTCAGCAAAGGCCTTCCAAATAGCGATATTCGGAAGGCTCTTTCTGAACTTTGTACCAAAAAGCGAATTATCCTATCTGGGACTCTGTTCCAGAACAACTTTGAAGAGCTTCGTACCATCATGCACATGTTACTTTCGCCTAATGATGAAGAAATGGTTTTGTTGAATCCTTTGACACTAGGCAACCTCCCGACCCTCGGCGATCCTCTCGAACATGAGAGGAAGAAGAGGATAAAAAAAGAAGAGGAAGAAGAAAAAAAAGAGGAGAAGAAAGAATAGAGGACTTCTTCTTCTTCCTCTTTTTTTTATCGGGAATGAGGGTCGTCGAGGGACATAGATGTAGTGTCGTCGTTGTCGATATATACCCCCTCCCGATAGCTTACTATGATTAGGTAGCTAGTTCTGCGTTTGGCACTAATATATCCATCTGTCATGTTTGAATAATAATTGCCATGTTGTAAATATTTGTAGAAACTATGGACACCGCCCTAGACGAAGTAACAAAAGAAGCGTTGTTGAGGGACATAATCATAGAAGGAAGTGATGCCATCTCGTTGTTTCTCAACGAAACCGATGGTCTGGAAGGAGAGGGTGAACAAGCTGGCTACGGTGACCTAATGTCGGTGCAAGAAGAAGAACATGAGGACGGCTCCGGTGAGCCAATGCCGGTGCAAGGAGACCGTGATGACGGCTCCGGTGACTGAACCGAGTCCGGCCAGGTATATATATTAGTTAAGCCTATGCTGACTAGCTGATTGATGCATTCATTGTTTTGGTATGTACACATATTAATTAAGTCTTTGTTCTTTTTTCTAGCCCTCCGGATCGAGCACAACTTCGGTAAAGAGACGAGGCCCGAAGAAAAAATTGAGCTCGGATGAAAAGTTTGAGATCATAGCAATCGCGCCCGACGGCCAACCTATTGAACCCCTCCAGACAAAGAGCGCATTTGTTGCTCAGTGCGGGGTTCTGGTTAGGGACAAGATCCCGATAAGCATCCAGCAATGGTTTAAGCCGGCTACAAAAGACCCTGAGGTCTCTTATGTCAATGATATGTAGAAAAATGATCTTTGGACTGAGCTGAAGTCAAATTTCACCCTACCGCCTGAGGATAATCCAGAGAACCCAGTTAAAGAGAAATTAATCAAGTCTTTTGCTCTGAAGAGGGTGGCAGAACTATTCAGGAGGTGGAAGAAAGAGCTGAAGAAGTTTTTCGAAAATAATGAGACACCAGAATTCAAGGGCAGATATGAGAAGATCAGAGATCACTGGCCCGCATTTGTGGCCCACAAGACATCGGAAAAGAGTAAGAAGATGTCGGCGACAAACAAGCAAAATGCTGCGAAGAAGAAGCTTCACCATCGCACGGGGTCAGGTGGCTACCTCATAGCCCGGCCTAAGTGGTCCAAGACTGAGAATGATCTGGTTCATAAAGGGATCGAACCAGAGACAATTAACTGGCCAGACCATTGCCGGACTTGGTTCTTCGGGGCTGGCGGAACACTGGACCCTGTAACAGGGAAGTGCATTTGGACGAACGATCAAATGGACATACCATTCAGTAAGCTTAAGCAGTATATCGAAGCAGCGCAGGAAGGGACGTTCTTTCCAGACCGAGAGAACGACGAGCTCACAATGGCCCTCGAGAATCCTGAGCACCCTGGACGGACACGAGGCATGCCAGGCTCCATTCCGTGGAAGGTTGGGTTTCCGGACGCAGGCGGTTACAAATCCCATGAGAGGAGGAAAAAAGTGCAGCAGACCCAAATGCAGGCGCTGAAAGCAAGGGTAGACGCGATAGAGGAACGAGAAGCAAATCGCAGCAAACGTATTGCCAAAGCCTCCCCCGAAGCTACCCCGCCATCTCAGCGCAGAAGCAGCATGGCTTCCACCAAGCTGCTTCAGCCTGAGCATGCCTTGACGGCTCCTGGCAGCTATCTCGTGGATGCTATAACGGAGTCTCAAAATTGCCACCTTATGACGCAATGGATGAATTTGAAGGTCAAGGCGGCTGTTGGCTCTGTTTTTCCTACTTAACCCAGCGCAACTTTTCACTGCCGGCCGATTCCAGAAGGATATGCTAGGGTGATGGTGGATGAGATAACGGAGGGATTTGAGGACCTCTAGCTTGACCACCCTACCGGTGAAGGGGAGCTCGGCTAGGGTCTGCTCTGAAGACTCCATGCCTATGGCGGAAGGAGCTCATCAACCTTCCGAACTGGATGCCACCGCCTCCTCCTCCTCCTCCGGCGAGTCAGGGCACTCCGCCTCCACCGCCTCCTCCTCCGGCGAGTGACGATCAGGGCCCTCGGCCGGCTCCTTCTCCGGCGCGTGGCGGCACTCCGCCTCCTTCTCCGCCTGCGCCGACGCGCCCGAGCAGCCAGCCTCCTCCTTCTCCACCTCGTCAGCAAGGGCGGAAGAGACCTGCCGCCGCTCCAGCTGCTCCGGCGTGTCATAGTCCTTCTCCTCCGCCTCTTAAGCAAGTAAAGAAGACAACCGCTACATCTGCTCGGTTGGCGTCTAGCAGTACAACCAGAGGCGGGAGGACATACAGATTCGGTCCTTCTCTGAAGACTCCAAAGAAGTTACCATACGAGAGGACCCAGGAGGAGAACGCCGAGATCGCGCGAGAAGAAGTGAAGAAATTCTTTGAAGGGGTGAAAGCAAAGAAACATCCACCTACGGAGGAGAAGGTAGATCGGGTGAAAGTGAAGCGCACTCTGGCTGCCCTGACAAAACCACCGAAGTCTGATCCGCCGAAAGGAAACTATGACCGCATTATTGGAAAGGAATTTGCCGAAGCGGAGCGGTCGGGAAGTACTGTCAGTGATCAAAGGCTGAAAGAACGACGAGCTGGGAAACAAATTGCCCAGCTCGGCGAACAAGCGAAACAATCGTGCCCCCCGCTCAAGGTGCCTAGCCACAACGTCGATAATGATCCGAGGATGGTGCCTGGTTATAGCAATCTTGCAGATTACCTGCCCGATGAAGTACATTATGAACCCATGAAGGTGAAGATACAAAGATACGAGTACGGGAAGCCTCTCGTCAAAGATGAAAGATCTCTATCAACGATGATGCGAAGATTGCATGATTGGTACTTGAAAATCTGCAGAGACTCTGGGGGGAGGAGTACTTTGTATGTGAAAGTTAAAAAGGAGCATGACCTCGTTGGAATTAATCTGTTGCCTGTTCCATTTGAGGAGTTCTATCAGTTTTTCAATCAATTGGCCCTCGATAAAACAACGGTCGCCTGCTACTGTCTGTAAGTAGTACTACTTCTGTCATTAAGTTTCTCTATATAGCTTAGCTCTTTCATTGCATGTATTTATAATCATCCTCACTATATTATGCAGATTGAAGATCGCCGAATTGAAGAAAAGACAAGTTGGTGATATTGGGTTCATTAACACATATCTCATAGATGCAACTCAGGTTAAACTTCATGCCGCAACTACCGAGGCCAGCTTGCTACGATCGTTCGTAATAAATCAAAACAAAGATATAATACTCTTTCCTTACAACTTCAGGTGAGTGTTACTGTCTTGTGCGTATTCGGTTTCCCTTATATATTAGTCAAGGTTATAGTAATGTAATTCATGAGTTATGCATGTGTGTGCAGTTTCCACTTTATTCTCCTAGAGATTAAGCTTGAGCAGGGAGTAGTAACCGTCTTGGACTCTAAACGAAAAGATACCAAGGAGTATGCGGACATGACTGAAATCCTCAAGAAGTAAGTTAAATCGATCATTATCCACCATATCAGCAACTTTGTTCATTTCCTGATATCAAGTAATTGTTTTCTTTGTCCGGCAGGGTTTGGAGAAAATTCACCAAAACAGTTCCGGGACTGCCGAAGGAGCTGGAATTTAGACACCCGAAAGTAAGTACTATAGTAGCATGTTCCGCGCATCTCCTAGTGATTCAAGCACTAATTTCATCAATACCATTTAGCATTCTTGCTTATCAGTTTGATTGACCTCTATTTCTTATAAAGTGGTTGTGGCAGGAACAAGGGAATGATTTATGTGGATACTACATCTGCGAGTCCATCCGCCACACGACCTGTGAGCGGGGCGGGTACTCTAACGAACAATATGAAGTACGTAAATAACAACATTCACAATTTTATTTTATTAGCATCATTTGTGTTGAGTTTCATTCATTCATATATATATGTATTGACCCCCTTCTTCAAATTAGATGTTTCGGAAGTGGGATGAACTCCTAGCACCAGCTCGCATGCGAGCAATTCAAGAGGAATTGGCGGCATTCTTTCTTGACCACGTGATCCCTGAAGACGGAGAATTCTATGTGGACCCTGAGTCCGTATGATTATATTTGTAAGAGATAATTATTGTATATATGTAGCCGGTAGTGTCAGATAGATATACGAGAACTTCTTGTTCGACCAATCTCTCGGAGAAGGAGAGGTGGTCGATATCACTTCTCTCTGTATATATGCATATATGTTCATGACGATCTTCTGTTTCCTTCGTTTGCTTACTAGCTAGCTAGCGTGTCTAGTCCTCTCTATATACGTATGTATAGTACGTAGCGTCGACCAAGCACGAACATAACAGAGGACACTTCTCTCTATTAATTATAACTAGCTAACACAATATATGAAACACCTAAATTAACCCCCCAAAACC
>NC_041392.1:655275431-655281514 GCF_002162155.2 Triticum dicoccoides
CAGCCACAGAAGTGCTGACGCGTGGATGCCTATTGGTCCCGGTTGGTGCCACCAACCGGGACCAAAGGGTCTCCTGACTGGGCTCTGCGCACTGCCCACGTGGAGGGCCTTTAGTCCCGATTCTGGATTGAACCGGGACTAAAGGGGGGAGGTATTAGTACCGACACTTTAGTCCTGGTTCCGGAACCGGGACTAAAGGCCCTTATGAACCGGGACTATAGGCCCTTTTTCTACCAGTGCTTGGAAGAATTCTCTTTCATATGTGTCTGGGTTAATGTGAGGTTCATAATCCTCTTCCTTTGGGGGAGATAGTCTAGCACGTGGCGGCACTTCATAAACGACATCCCAACCTTTCAGATTTGGATTAGTTTGGCAGGCCCATGGTAGATAGAATACTTGGGTCACCTGTTGAGCCGTAATATAGACATCAGGAACATCTAAATGGGTGCTTTGGTTGATTTCAACTAGCCCTATATGTTCATGAGTCCTTCTAGTCTCCTTCGGCTGAAACCAATAACATTTGAAGACTACGACATTCGGTGGGTTTTCACCATAGAATAGAATTTCATAAATTGCTTCAACTCTCCCATAATACTCGGTACCTCCTTCACCGATAGCGGATACACAACAATTTGTAGACTTTCGGTTGGCCATAGATAGCTCTTTGCCATAGGTACGAAAGCGATACCCGTTGATGTCGTATTTGTCAAATGAACGGACCTTATAGTCAAAACCATTAGTGACTTGTCTCAATTCAGCGTCCATAGACTCTGAATTAGCCTACAAGTTTAATAGGAAAGGATTGTTGCATTACGCACAAATTAGCGAATGAAATGAAATTGTCTAATAGAAATACCGTTTGTTTGAACCAAGAGATGCAACTAGGATAGCTGCCTCCTTGCTTTGCGAGAAGCTCATACTCTTCGACGGAATCCTTTTTGATCACCGCTCCATACGAGAATATGGCGATGTATCGACTGTATGAAATATCCAGGAATAAGAGCAGTTCAAAGGAAATAGAAGTTGCAAAATAATGTACCGAAAACTTACTCGATGTACGGCCGCACTTCTATCAGGTTGTTGAAGATATACAACGAAATGGTCCGCCATTCTTTGTTATCCAAAGATACTGGATTTGAAACACTGGCTGGTGCAAGATTCCCTTTGAATAGGCTGAGGTTGGATCCACCCTTTTTAGGGTCGTCAGCATTGTACCGAGGCTTCGGATTATGCAAATGACGATTTTTGGCTTCATAGTGTGCTGTCACGAAGTTTTCCGCCTCCTCAGTGATGAATGCCTCAGCCATCGATGCTTCAATTCTACGTTTATTTTTACATTTTTCCCTGTATCCTCTCAGTTGGGTAGCACCAACAATTTTGCATGCCCCCCCCCAATCTTGCCTCGGTCGGGAGATACAAAATCAAATGCTGCATTGGATTAAAGAAGCCCGGTGGAAAGATCTTCTCCAACTTGCAGATCAACTTCGGCACCAACTCTTCCATTTCTTCTAGCACGCCAGGCGATAGTTTTTTCACACAAAGAACACGGAAGAAATAGCTGAGTTCTGCCAGTACTAGCCATTCATCCTCAGGGATGAAGCCACGCAACATCACCGGCATTACCCGCTCAATCCATATGTGCCAATCATGACTCTTGAGACCAAATATCTTCAATTTATCAAGACTTGCTCCCCTCTTTAGATTCGTTGCATACCCATCGGGGAACATCAACTACATTTTCACCCACAAGATAATTTCCCTCATAGCTGGCCTTCCAAGATTGAACCATTCCTTTGGCTTCGTCCAGTTCTGCTTTCCTTTCAGTTCTTTCATGTTTTGTAACGGCCTATCACATAGCGTCTCCAGATCGACTCTAGCCTTAGTATTATCCTTTGACTTCCCATCTATGTCGAACAATGTACCAAAAAGTGCCTGGGCGATATTCTTCTCAGTGTGCATCACGTCGATGTTGTGTGGGCAAAGGAGGTCTTTAAAGTAAGGCAGATCCCATAAGCATGTCTTGTGAGTCCAGGCGTGCTTAGAATTATACCCCTTGAAGTACCCTGGATGCTCTGGATCTAGCTAGAGAGCGTTTAACTGGTCCAGGGTCTGTTGCCTTGTCAACACAGGTGGTGCAGAGTTTTTGACAACTCTACCTATGATGAAGTTCTTCTTGTCTTTCCTGAACTTATGGCGAGGATCCAGGAACTGTCTATGCATGTCGAAGCAAGAAAACTTGCGACCGGCCTAAAGCCAACGAATCTTAAGAGCTCCCTTGCATGTGGGGCACGGGAGCCTTCCATGCACACACCAGCCAACGAATAGCGCATACACCGGCAAGTCATGCGTCGAGTACATGTACCAGACACGCATTATGAAGTTCCGTTTGCCATAGGCGTCGTATGTCTTGAACCCATTATCCTAGGCTTCTTGCAATTCGTCCTTAAGCGGCTGCATGTACACATTCATATTTTTCCCAGGATAGTTGGGCCCTGGAATTATCAATGTCAGGAAAATGTTCTTTCTTTGCATAATCTGTCCATGGGGGAGATTGAGTGGAAAGACAAATACGGGCCAACAACTTTATTGGGCTGCCGTCATACCAAACACACTGAACCCATCTGTGCTGATGCCGACTCGAGGATGCCTCGGATCTACCGCTTTGTCAGCATGTAATTCATCAAACTTTTTCCACGCAACACCATCTGATGTGTGTACCATCATCAGATTCCCTTCTGCATCTAGTTTGATTCTTTTGCCTGTTTTGTGCCATGTCATCTGTCTGCCCGTCTCTTCGACCATGAAAAGACATTGAAGTCTTGGTACGATTGGCATATACCGAAGAACACTAACGGGGATTTTGGTCTGTGTCTTCTCACCTATACCGTTGTCTACCACAACATACCTGGAAGACTTGCAAATGGGACAATAGTTCAAGTCCGCATAGTCAAGCCTAAATAAGGCACATCCTTTCTCACAGGCATGTATATTATCATAGGGCATCTTTAGTGCAAGGAGAATTTTGTCCGACTGGTACAGGTTTGCAGGCATTACATGGCCTTTGGGTAGAAAGCGTCCAAATACTATCATCATTGCATCGTAGCATTCTCTGCCCAAGTTGAACTGAGCCTTCAGAGCCAATACTTGTGAGATGGCATCCAACTGACAAAGCTCAGTGTGCTCGTGGAGCGGACATTTTGAATACTCCAACATTTCATTGAAGGCCTTTGCAGATTCGTCCATCTCCTCATCCGAATCCCGAGCATCATCATAGTCTTGCACCATGTTTTCCATCCCGGTACCATGCTCATCGGTGCGACGACGATCCACCTCAGCTCGGTCATGTTGGGCAGATTCACCATGATATGTCCACACCGTATAATCGGGCATAAAACCACTCTTCTGTAGGTGTTTGCCCATTTCAGCCTTTGTCCTCTTTTCTCAATTGCTGCACCGGAAATAGGGGCACCAGGTTTTCCTCTGGCCATTTGCAAATGCGGCTTCACAAACCCCTTGGTTTTTGTGAACCATTCAGCGCTCCATTTGTTCTGACCAGTGTGACCGGTATACATCCACGCACGATCACTCATCTTGACTTTCAGAGCTACTGGACACACAACAAATATATATAATTCACCATGTATATATTCATCAGTTGATCTACTTTGTCAATTTTATTACATCCATGCAACCTATACTCTAATCGATAATGATAGGTCCTAATCCCACCCGAGTATGTGTAGATTGGGTTCATTTTCCCATGCTATGCTCCGGATCCGACGAAAAATTTCGGCAGCAGCTCCCCGCTGTTCTTCTAATACACGTCTCTGCAATAAACAGAGAGGATGTGTACCCGGAGAACAACAGGGGAGGCACTGACGAAATTTATGCGTCGGATCCGGAGCAAAGCATATGGGAAAATGAACCCAATCTACACATACTCGGGCTGTCCATGGATAGCGTTGGACAATTCGAAAGAATCAAGGTTATAAATATGCAAACGCATGCATATTTATAACTATAACGCTTTCGAACGGGAGACACATATTGGTTACGCATACTGATGATTCAAGACACATATATAGCTAGCTATCAAGTTTCATCGGCACGAACACCGGAACAAAGCAAATAATTAATGGGGGAGGAGGACATGTCATTTGTGCTCACCCACAAACGAAGGGGCGGAGCTCGTCAAACGCACGGCGAGGTCATCGAACACCAAACCTCGCACCGATGAAACAACTGCACATTTAAATCTACCCGATTAACACAATTATATATGATGTTTTTCATAACAAAATCGAAAAATATATGACCTAACTCATAATTCACAAATATATGACTCCGTCGGCCTCTGGAAGGCCAAAGAGCACATTTTCGGGAGGTGTCGGGGGTCGGGGTGTCGTGTCGGTGTCGGGGTGCCGTGTCGGGGTCGGGGTGCTGTTTCGGGGTCAGGGTGTGGTGTCGGGATCGGGGTGTCAGGGTCAGGGGGTCAGGGGTCGGGGTGTTCTACCTCTTGAGCTTGCGTTGGATTTCCCCAAAGAGGAAAGGATGATGCAGCAGAGTAGCGTAAGTATTTCCCTCAATTTTTGAGAACCAAGGTATCAATCCAGTAGGAGGCCACGCTCAAGTCCCTCGTACCTGCACAAAACGATAGCTACTCGCAACCAACGCAATTAGGGGTTGTCAATCCCTTCACGGTCACTTACAAGAGTGAGATCTGATAGATAGAATATTTTTGGTATTTTGGTATAGAGATGCAAAGTGAAAAGTAAAAGACAAAGTAAAAAAGCAAAGCAAGATTAAAGTGATGGAGATTGATATGATGAGAATAGACCCGGGGGCCATAGGTTTCACTAGTGGCTTCTCTCAAGAGCATAAGTATTCTACGGCGGGTGAACAAATTACTGTTGAGCAATTAACAGAATTGAGCATAATTATGAGAATATCTAGGCATGATCATGTATATAGGCATCACGTCCGTGACAAGTAGACCGGAACAATTCTGCATCTACTACTATTACTCCACTCATCGACCGCTATCCAGCATGCATCTAGAGTATTAAGTTAAAAACAGAGTAACACTTTAAGCAAGATGACATGATGTAAGGAGATAAATTTATGCAATATGAAATAACCCCCATCTTGTTATCCTCGATGGCAACGATGCAATACCTGCCTTGCTACCCCTTCTGTCACTGGGAAAGGACACCGCAAGATCGAACCCAAAGCTAAGCACTTCTCCCATGGCAAGAACTACCAATCTAGTTGGCCACACCAAACGGATAATTCGAAGAGACTTGCAAAGATAACCAATCATGCATAAAAGAATTCAGAGAAGATTCAAATATTATTCATCGATAGACTTCATCATAAACCCACAATTCATCAGTCTCAACAAACACACCGCAAAGAGAAGATTACATCGAATAGATCTCCACAAGAGAGGGGGAGAACTTTGTATTGAGATCCAAAAAGAGAGAAGAAGCCATCTAGCTAATAACTATGGACCCAAAGGTCTGAGGTAAACTACTCACACTTCATCGGAGAGGCTATGATGATGTAGAAGCCCTCCATGATGACGGCCCTCTTCCGATGGAGCTCCGGAACAGGCCCCAAGATGGGATCTCATGGATACAGAATGTTGCGGCGGTGGAATTAGGTTTTTGGCTCCTGTTCTGATCGTTTGGGGGTACGTAGGTATATATAGGAGGAAGGAGTATGTCGGTGGAGCACCGAGGGGCCCACGAGGTAGGGGGTGCCCCCACCCTCGTGACCGCCTCTCTGATGCCTTGACGTAGGGTCCAAGTCTCCTGGATCACGTTCGATGAGAAAATTACGTTCCTGAAACACTGAAAATTCCGTTTGGACTCCATTTGATATTCCGTTTCTTCGAAACACTAAAATAGGCAAAAAAAATAGCAATTCTGGGCTGGGCCTCCGGTTAATAGGTTAGTCCCAAAAATAATAAAAGTGGAAAATAAAGCCCAATATAGTCCAAAATAGTAGATAATATAGCATGGAGCAATCAAAAATTATAGATACTTTGGAGACGTATCAGGGTGTCAGGGTGTGGTGTCGGG
>NC_041392.1:655282659-655283729 GCF_002162155.2 Triticum dicoccoides
GGGCGGGGGCGGTGGCGGGGGCGGCGGTGGGTGGATCTGGTGGCGGGGCGTTGGGGAGGAGAGAGGGAGAGAAACAGAGAGAGTAACGGACGGGGGGTGGGGGCTCGATCGGCCGTTAGTTAGGTTAGGTTAGCTAGCCTTTGTCGTTCGCTTTTTTTATCTTTGCCGTCTGCTAGCAGATGGCAAAGAGGGGAGCATTAGGTTTTTCTAATCGGCTCGTTAGTGGGGGGGCAACTCCCTCTTTGCCGGCAGCCAGCTGACGGCAAAGATTCTTTGCCGGCAGCCAGCTGACGGCAAAGAAGTGACAGATGGCTAAGACCTTCTTTGCCGTCTACCAGTTGTTTCTCGTCTGCTTTTTGGTAGCTGATGGTAAAGACCTTCTTTGTCATCTGCTAGCAGATGGCAAAGAACTGGCAGACGAAAAAATCCCTGATTCCAGTAGTGGTGCTCCCGTGGTCTAAAATCGGTCTATGCACGATAGAATATTCTGAAAAAATACATCTATGATCCCTCATACATACATACATACATACATACATACATACATACATACATAAAATACATCTAAAAATACATACATGATCCCTCATACATACATACATACAAAAAACATCTGAAAACAGCATATAAGAACGTCTAAAAAAATACATATATGATCCCTCACACACACATACCTACATCTAAATTTCTTTTATGAACAACTAAAAACAGCATAGAAGAACATCTAAAAACATCTAAACAAATAGCATATATATAACAAAAATAAATAAAGGAAAGCTAGGGGCCGGCCGGGCAGAGGAGCATGGCGGCGCCGGCGACGGCGGAGCAGGGCAGGGGCGCAGGTGCGCGAGGCAAGGCAGGGGTGCGGGAGCGAGGGAGGGCTAGGGCGCGAGGCATGTGCTCACAAGGGGTGGCAGGGCACGGTGGGCGGCGTCGGGGCGGTCGCACGCAGGGGCGTGGGAGCGGCGCCGGCGTCGGGGCAGTTGGCGTCGAGGGCGTCGGCGGCAGCGAAGTTGGGCGGCGTCGGGGCGGAGGATGGATGGCGGGCGGCGTCAGGCGGCGGCGGGCGG
>NC_041392.1:655284020-655293216 GCF_002162155.2 Triticum dicoccoides
CCGGGACCAAAGGTCTCTTTTCAGCAGCCCAAAGGGCGGGAAACAGAGACCTTTGGTCCCGGTTGGTGGCACGAACCGGGACCAAAGGGTGGTATTGGTCCTGGTTGGTGCTACGTACCAGGACCAAAGGGGGTATCGTACCGGTCTGTCCCACCAAGCGGGACCAAAGGGTGGCACAGCGGTGGTGTGGTGGGAGTTTAGTCCCACCTCGCTAGCTGAGAGAGCTCAGCACCTATTTATAAGCTGCGTTGTGGCTCAGGTGCTGAGCTCCTCTCAAATATGCAGGCAGTACTTGCCTACCCTTCCCACTGCCATGTTGGGTCTATTGGGCCTGCGGGCCTGCATCCTGGCCATGTACAGATGGGTTTCTGGTCGTATGCAGGCTGCGTGGCCCAGTAGGCGGCATTTTTTCTTATTTTTTCTGGTATTTTTTTGTTTTTTGAATTATTTATTTTCTTTTGATTTTTGCTTTATTTTTTATTCTTTTTGTTTTTAGGTCAGAATAATTATAAATTTTCTGTTAGTGCCATTAGTTTCCAAATTTGAATAGTTTAAATTTTAATTCTTTAAAATTTGTGTGAATCACTAGTTTGTGAATAACTTCACTACAAAAATATTTTTTGAGTGATTCTTTTTCATGCTATTTAATATTATTGCATTTTATCATTATATTCAAAAATAGATTTTGTTATTTTAGTTTCTATCAAAAAAATTCTTTATGAAAATTCTTTTTGCTACTAAAGTTTCTAACAAAAAATTATTTATGATAATTCTTTCTGCTTTTCATGTTTTGATAATTCTTTCATGCTTTTAGTTGCATAAATTTTATATAATTTTAGTTTAAAAAATACTAGAGGTTTATAAAAGCTTTTTAGTTGATTCCTTTTGCTATTAGAGTTTTATAAAAACTTTTTAGGTGATTGTTTTTGCTATTTAAGAATATTATAGTTTGTTTTAGTTGATCATGACATAATATTTTAATTGATTATTTTAAGTTCATTATTTTTGCTATTAGTTCATTCTTTTTGCACTAAATGACCATGAAATTAAAAAGCACTACAAATGAACTCTGAAAAGGTTGAAAGTTGGCATGGTATCATCATTTCACCCACATAGCATGTGCTAAAAAGTTGAGAGGGTTACGACAAAAACTAGATGCACTTCATGTACAAAACGGGCAATCTCTTTCGAAGTAGGTTTCGGACGAAAACTCATATGTTACAAAGGGATTTCATTTTTTGAACTTATTTGAACTCCAGACTTTTTTTGTGTTCAAAATGCACCATTCAAAGCAACATCATCAATTTTCAACCCTTTCTGACTTCATTTGTTATTTTTCATGCATTTGCTGATTTTTTTTAAGAGCTAAATGACCCTGAAATTGAAAAGCACTACAAATGAACTCCGAAAAGGTTGAAATTTGGCATGGTGTTATCATTTCACCCACATATCATGTGCTAAAAAGTTGAGAGGGTTACGGAAAAAACTAGATGCACTTTGTGTACAAAATGAACAGTCTCTTTCGAAGTATCAGGGTTTCAGACAAAAACTCGTATGTTACAAAGGGATTTCATTTTTGAACTTATTTGAACTCCAGACTTTGTGTGTGTTAAAATTGCACCATTCAAAGCCACATCATCAATTTTCAACCCTTTCTGACTTCATTTGTTATTTTTCATGCATTTACTGATTTTTTGAGTTAAATGACCCTGAAATTGAAAAACACTACAAATGAACTCTGAAAAGGTTGAAAGTTGGTATGGTATCATCATTTCACCCACATAGCATATGCTAAAAAGTTGAGAGGGTTACCGAAAAAACTGGATGCATTGCGTGCATTATATATAATTATGTATGTTAAAAACCATTACAGAACATCATGAATAGATAAGTGACCAAATATATACAAGTTCATCATCACATTAAAACCAAAGTACATACATAGTTCTCATCTAACAACATATAGCTCTTCAGAGCATCTAATTAATTAAACCATACATTGAAACTATGTAAAACATTTCAATGTGAAAACAAATGCAATCATAATCGCAACCAAGGTAACAATTGATCCAACGGCATAATGATACCAAGCCTCGGTATGAATGGCATATTTTCTAATCTTCAAGCGCATTGCATCCATCTTGATCTTGTGATCATCGACGACATCCGCAACATGCAACTCCAATATCATCTTCTCCTCCTCAATTTTTTTCATTTTTTCCTTCAAGTAATTGTTTTCTACTTCAACTAAATTTAACCTCTCGACAATAGGGTCGGTCAGAATTTCCAATTCAACTACCTCCTACATAAATAAAATCTATGTCACGTTGGTCAACATAATTGTCATAAACAATAAATGAACCAAACAGTTAGAAAAGGATAATATATACCACATCCGAATCATAGACAGGACGAGGGCCGACGGGGGCGGATACCAAAACCATCGCACTATATAATAACAAGCAATAATAAAAGTAAGAAAATTAGACAAGTATCTATCTAAAGTAAGAGTTATTTTCTTTCAGAAAGAAGATAAGAACAAGAAGCTCACCACGGTGGTGCCGACAACGAGATCGGCGCGGGCGATCGACGGTGGTGAAGACGGGGACGGGATGTGACGGACCGTTAAACCTATGCAAATATCGGGGGAAATGAGCTTGGAAGTCGAGCTTCGAGAGGAGAAAGCTTAACTAGTGTGGCTCGGGCTTTTCATCGAACACCTCATGTGCATAGAAGGTGAGCTAGAGCACCCAAATGCCCTCCCCTCGCCAGCCAGAAAAAACAGAGCACTATGGAGTGCTCTGCTGCGGCGATGGGGTATATATAGGCAACTCATTTGTCCCGGTTCGTGGCTAAAACCGGGTCTAAAACTCACCCTTCTGCCCCGGTTCGAGCCAAGAATCGGGACCAATGTATGTGGGCCAGGAGCGAGGCCCATTGGTCCCGGTTCGTGCCAGGAACCGGGACAAATGGGTCCAGACGAACCGGGACCAATGCCCACGAGGCCCCGGGCAGCCCCCTGGGCTCACGAACCGGGACCAATACCCACGAGGCCCCGGCCAGCTCCCTGGGCTCACGAACCAGGACCCATGAAGGACTAATGGGCTGGTCAGGCCCGAACCAAAGCCCTGCTTTCTACTAGTGAAACATCCTATCAGGAGTCAATATGGCCTTGCAGGGTAGCGTGGTACGACAGGGACCCTCTAATCCGCTGGCCATATTCCACTGGGACATTGCCATCCTCCATCACCGCCTTATCGCGGTCATTATGGTAAGACGAGGAGGAAACTGGGGTCGTGGAGGATGGAGTAGTGTTTGGCTTTCGCGGTTGCTTGTCAAGCTCCCAGTCATCCAATGTCCTAGATTGCGACTCAATCGAGATGTGTAGAGTGTGAGTAAACCCTGATCAGACAGCCACCCTCCATGTTGCTACCTCTCTCCCTATACCTATCACTCCCAAACAATTGCTAGGTTGTTGAGACAGCGAGAGAAAAAGCGAAAGAGAGAAACTAGAAACCTACCACCATCACTAATCCTTCCATTGCTAGGAAAGTGACATTGCAAAAAAGACGTTGGGACATGAAGCGACACTATGTAAATATGTATAGTCGATAGTTGTACTTGAATTGTTTTGTAATGAAGATGAGAGATTTGATGACATGGAGAGCATGCATGGGCCACGTACAATGTTAAGTGGGGAGAGATATTCCAATTGTAGGTTCAAAATATGAGTAGTTTTAAACGATACAACTTAATTTATCTTCAAGGAGTCTGAATCCCCTTTTATAACTAACTAGTAAGCGTGGACATGCAACGCACGTCCTGCCAATTCAATCCATTTTTCAAATTCCACCTCTATTTAATTTGTATCCTTTTCTATAGCTATTGTTTGTCTACACTTTTTTAATTCAAACAACTAAAGAAACTAAAAATGGAAATACAATATGTGCTATTCCCCAAAGAAATAAAATGGGAATGTGATATAGGTAATGAATAGGGAGTATCTAGGATGATAAGTACAACATTTGTCGAAATATCCCATAACCTAATTATTTGAAATGCATTGTTTGACAGAGACACAAAAATGAAGAGTTTATTTGAACAATGCGCAAAAATGCTCTTCAGATGTATTTTATCAAACAAGGAGTCCGAGTTTGCCAAAATAAAAATTCAGAGCGGTTTGGAAGTATTCTCATCACTTCTCTTTCTCCGCCTCAGAAGCATTCTTCATCCGGGCTCCCAAACGCTTCATCCCTCAGAGCTTTGTCTATATAAAGAGTCAAGGTACTAAACATGCATGGCATATATGTCCAGTCAGTAATAAAATTAGTTTCTAGCACAATGTCAGAGGATTTAAAGATGGGACATTACCGTCTTATGCAAACCTTGTGGAGACCTTTGTATATTTAATGCATACTTCTGCTTTCATTATTGGGCTGATGAAGTGAAAGTTGTGAGATAAAATATTCTAAATCTCATGTAGCTTCTTTAGCAACTATAACCTTCGAGGTGGACAATCTACATCTTTGCTTCTCAGGAGAGGCTCCTAGTTGATTTGCTGCTGTACAAGGATGCTAATTTGAAACAATTATGCAGCACATGGTAAGTGCTAAGTCGACAATTGGTACTGAATCTACCAGGCTCCGAAGGATCCAATTATGTGATTTTACATGTGCATCTTAGCTATCAAAGGAAAAGAAGAAAATGGTCAAAGCAACAAAAAAATGCAAGCTTATATAAACTTCACAAAACCGGGTATGACATTTCAGCCAAGGAAGATTTATTCACTTACGTTCACATGATACAATATGCAAGCAGCAGTTCATGGGCATGCCCTGACTAAACTATGTGTACACAAAAATAATTATCCCCTCCCAACTGACCGATTGTTAAATGTACACAGCAACTAATTGGCTTAATAGTTATCTCACACTCCCACCAATTTATTAAGAAAACAGAAATCACCCAATGGAACCGGAATTTCAGAACAGCTTAGTCAAGTTTTCCTATGTTGTATACCCTGCCGCTGAAACAAAGCAAATGAGTATAAGCTATGTAAAACAACACCAAGGATAGGGGATGAATGAAACAACAAATTCTGCATCCCACGGAACAACACCATTTTATGCAGTATTCACTATCGAAGGCCCTCAACTCTAAATATTGTGAGATGTGGAGTGTAGTAGAAACATGCTAAACCAACATGAATAGACTCCAAAATTATATGCATACATCTTGAAGCATACACTGGAATTTTCAAATTGCCATCCAACCTCCAGAAACTCTTCATGTCAAAAAAGAGAATTATACAAGATATGGAAAGGAATAGTAGGCTCGGACCAAATAATTACTAACCTTGAACTGTAGGTTCAGGCCAAATAACCAAATAAAAGATACACAGATATCGGTGAAATTAACTATAATATACGTACTCGACTATTATAAAGAGATTTCAGATGCAGATCAACTACATACACATAATTTAGTGCCCAAGATTTGGTGTCTTATCAATTGGTCCAAGTTCTCCATGTGGCAGCGCATCTCATTATTATTCTCTCGTTGCAACAAAAAAACAGAAGAATGTTATTTAGTGTCCAGTCAGCAAGTGTAAGCTTGAGCTAAAATAATGCAAAAAAAGAGGATGGAAAAGTACTGCAATTTTTACACTTCAAAGCACCACAAATACACCTCATAATCGGATTGGTACAACAATAAGATGAAATTATTGCTATGTAATATGTTTTTTGTGAAGAGACTTGAAATATCCTAGATTTGATGCTTGTACAAGTTCAGTTAAAAGTGATTTAAACAGTCTACAAACTGAACTTATTTTTACTTCCTAGATTAACCAAAAATTGGGGGATTTCACACCAACTGAACGTAGTAATATACAACAAAAATATTACTCCGTCTGTATACTAATATAAGAGCGTTTAGATTACTAAATTAGTGGTCTAAATGCTCTTATATTAGTTTACGGAGAGAGTAGAAGAAAGCAGTGCAAGGACAGAATAGTACTCCCTCCGTCCCAAAATAAATGACTGAATTTTGTACTAACTTTATAGTAAAGCTAGTATAAAGTTGAGTCACTTATTTTGGACAGAGAAAGTACATGAATTGTACGTAGCAGTCATACATAAACCGAAACTTACGAGAGAGAAAAAACGATTATTTTTATCACATTACCTCAGTGTTAAACTGGTTGTCTACAACGGCGCGACCATAGCCTCAGCTTCCCTCTCCCATTCGTCAGATTGTGGGGAGTGGAGCATTTAGGGACTGCATGTCTCGAAACAAATTTGATCATACTACTAATGGGATCAAACACCAACAACCAATTGCATTGGTTCATATTTTCAGTGAACTGGGTAGAGAAGCAGAATACAATCATAAAGAGTTTTGAGCTTGCAAATGAAGCAACCTTGTCTCTCTTGGATAGTTCAAAACAAAATGAAGCCGCCTTGATAAAATTCAACTTCGTCTCTGCAGACTCGTTCTCCCACAGCTTGAGAGAGACCTCTTGCTCCACCTTTTCACCACCGACCACAAAGTACAAACTCTCAAGCGATGAAGTAAACCTGAAAATGTGACTGAAAGGACCTTAGGTGCAGCAATTGCTGATGAATGGGAACATTCTGAACATGTAGAAATAAAGTATGAGTTGATAGCGAAGAGGCCAAAAAAGAAGATATAAAATATTAGTATTGAGATGGCCTGAATTTCGTATATTAGTGGATGATTGAAATCATGTACAGAAAGTTTAGGAGCTATTGTGTAGTAATTTTGATGCCAATTGAGGAGTGAGTCGTGGTAGAATGGATTTGTGGGAGCACTGAAAAGGTAATTCGAGTTACACAATACAATTATCATATGAAGAGATTAAATAGTCAATAATCAGACTGTAACCCTGTCTAGTGCTGAGCTTGGCATTGATTTGGATCATGATAATTCACCTTTTAATGATATAATCAGAGTCTAACCCTTCCAGAATAACGTTGTTTAACTGCGGCAGTGTTAGTTGTGTGGAAGGATCATGTATATAAAAGAATGATAGAATGAGAATCAGTTCACATTTGGTCGTTGGAAAAAGTACAGTGTGGACTTTGTAACATCCTCCACTGCGACGTATGCAGATCATGATGCAGTAAAACGACCAAATAAAGTAAATAAGCACAAGCATCAAATTCTCTTGTGTATGGAAAATAAACTGAATCATAAGTACAGGGTAGACTTTGTAACATCCTCCATTGTGGTGTATGTAGATAATGATGCGCTAAAACGATCAAATTCTCTTGTGTATGGAACATAAAATGGACCATATGCTGGGTACCTCACTATTTAGTATAGTTTTATATCAATCTACACTTCAATCAATCGAATGGAAACTTACTGGTTTCTCCATAGTCAGATAAGGTCGTGGCCGTCCGTTGGGCAGCGTTGGGCCGCAGAGGAGGGCAGCGCCGCCGCACCGCGCTAACGTCCTTCCGTGTGGCAGCAGAGGCTGACCGGCGGGCAGTGGGCAGCGGCGGCAGGGGGCGCTCCCGCGTTCTTGGGGAAGCAGAAGAAGACCAGCGGGGGCCTGCTCTGCTCACGCCCACTTTTGTCCGCGGGGAAGCAGAAGAAGACCGGCGGTTGCGGCGAGGGCCGGGGCGCGCTTGGTCGGCTCACGCCCGCGTTTGTCCGCGGGGAAGCAGAAGAAGTCTGGCGGTTGCGGCGATGGAGGCCAAGCTGGGCGGCGGGGGACGGCGCGGGGCCGGCCAGGGCGGCGGCGGACCGGCGGCCGACGGGCAGGGGACGCAGCGCGCGGGGCCGGCCGGGGTGTCCGCGGACCGACGTCCGACGGGCAGGGGACGTTGGGAGGGAGTACTGGTTGGGAGGAGGAGAGTGGGAAAGGTCGTGCGGGCGTGCGTGTTCTGCAGAGCGGTTTGTTTTCGTGATTATAGCGATGGAGGTTTAGTGGGTTGATTGGCGTGTTTGTTGCATCAAATATCGAAGGATTAAGGGCCATTAGATTTTGTTGATGGATGGATCTGATTGTTTGGTTCTCCGCCCTCTTTTTCTTTTATAGGGGTAGTAGATGACCATTTTCTAAACATGTGAACAACTTTTTCGGTTACATAGTTATTTTTCAAAATATGTGAAGACTTTTATTAATCACATAAACATTTTATAAAAACACGTGAACTCATTTTTAGAATAAATGTTTGTAGAAGTACGTGCATTTTTATATTTGTGAATACTTCTAATTTTTTCTATTATCAAACTGATAATATATAGATGTGTAAGGTAAATGTATATTTCTTTGACATGTGAATAATAACAAGATTAAATTGTACCTAATCTTCTAATGGGCCATATTAATTGCAGCGCATTCAGCCCTGGCCATGCCTGGCTCCTGCTCGCTACATCAAGATATATGAAAAGAAAATGAGAGCTTCTATTCGGCGCCTTAAGCGCCGAATGGCCTCTATTGTGCACACATGAGCCGGCCCATTAGCATTTCGACCACACTCGTCCGATAGCCTTGTTCGCTGCTGGTTTCAAGGAAAAACCAGTGGCTACAGGTTTGAGGAAAAAAACTGATCAAGTTTTTACAGTTAACAAAAACCACACATTCACAAACTATTCTTCTATTTTTAAAATTTTAATGCATTTAAAAATGTTCAGATATTTGAAACAAAACATGTTTTTAAACAATGTTCATGAACATGATTGGTTTTAAATAAAATAAAAGGCTGTTCATGAATTTTCGTAAAAAATAAAAACCATAAATAAAGGAATGGTCAAATTAAAAAAATTTGAAAAAGAACAAACACGGATTAAAAAATCTTTGGGAAAAAGTGGGAAGAAAATAAAAAACCGAAACGGAAGCTCCTAAAAATGTTCCAAATCTGGGATGGTGTGAGAAGCTTACATGGGCTGGCCCATAACAAAATTTATCGAGTTGTGGGCGCCCTGTACCGATAATGCATTATTAGGTGGAATATCCCAAGAAAATATGTTTGTTTGATGTCAGCATCCACGCCCCTCCCCACTCCCCAGCATGCTAAGGTTTGAAGATTTGAATCACTAATATAATAAGATCTGCTTATGAGATAGCCTACATGAAAATACTCTCATCATATCCGCTTTGCCATTACCGAGGACTCCTCAGAAGCGACCAACGACCCGAGCGCTCCCCTAGGGTTCTTCCTCC
>NC_041392.1:655293455-655310896 GCF_002162155.2 Triticum dicoccoides
CGCCGGCCGCGCGCGTCCTGCCCTACCTCCTTCTCCCCCTTCCCCATCCTCCGCCTCCCCGCCCGCTCGCTAACCCCTCCCTTCCCCCCGCGGGTGACGGGCGGACCCCTGCTTCCTTCTCTCCTCTGCCCCCTCCCCGTCCTTCTCCCCCGCCGCCGCCGGTGAGGTTCGTCGGGCCCTGCCCGCGCAGCACCAGCGGCTTCGGGTCATTCTTTCCCCGCGCGCGCATGGTGAGGCGCGGGGGCCTCCCGGTGGTGGGTTTCCGGCGAGCTTCGGGGTCCTCGGTGCGGCCGCGCGGCCCTTAGCTGTGGGGCGGCATGGCGGTGCTGGTGGCCGGCAGCGCCCGCGCGCCCGAGATCTGGGCCCTTTCGGGCTCCATCTAGGTTAGAGTGGGCCGGCGGCTCGGTGCGTGGCGAAGCTGCTCCCTGATGTTGGTGGCGAGAAGGTGGTGGTCTGTGGGCGGTGACGGCTTCGTCGGCCGGCGAGCTGCAGCGCCACGGCAGGGGCTGTCCAGACCCTTTTGGGTCCGGCCAAGCCTTGGCGCTTGGTAGGCCCCGTGTCCGTGCGTCCGGTCGGCTCCGCGGCAGCGACGGTGGTGCACTATGGATCGTCCGGGGTGGTGGTGGGGGTTTGGGTCAGGAGAAATCCCTGGCGGCTCGTCCGGCCCCGACGCGGCGACGCCTGCGGGTGCCGCCGAACCTTCCTGAAGGGCGTCGGTTACACCCTCCCCCATTGCCCCCCGCGTACCGGGGGAAATCCTAGGACTAGTCCGAGCAATAGCGGCGTCGTTGTTTGCTCCTTCTTGAAGGTGTTGCTTGGTACGTGGCGCTTCGGAGTGCTGAGTGCATGGTGGTACTTCTCCGGAGGGTGCAGCGGTTGCCAGCCATCTTCGTTTCGTTGATCTACCGTTGTTGGCATTTGTTTCTCTTTCTTTTTCTCTCTTTTTTTTCCTTTGGGCATGTTTGTGCTGCGGCGCCAATGAGCTAACTGTATCGGATGACGCTTTATCTATAGAAGGGGAAACCCTCATATCCACTTTGTCATTCGTTGCTTCACACATGCTCTTTATTATTTCTTTTTACTTGATACGGCTTCAGAGAGGTGTGCGATATTTAGAAAAGAATACCCACACATACACGCGACCGTGCACACACAGAGAGTTTATAAAATCGCATACTTGTAGAACAAGTTCTCTCTTAGATCATCTGCACCTGCCTCCATTCCAATTAACGAATCACTCAATACAAGCACCATAAGGGTTGCAATAGTCTGCTTGTAACTTGTCTTGAGGTGACATCTTTTTGTAATCGCTCTTGAGAAGTTGCATAGACATGCTTGCAACTCGCTCAATTCTAAATAACTATTTCTCAAACATGAAAAATATCAAACCTATTGTTGATATTTTGGCTAGTATTGCTACGACGCGAAGGAAATCCATAGCTAGAATATGGATTTAGGGACCCAAGAATAAAATTCGGTCTATGTACAAAATTGTGAACACTACATCGAACCTAGTAGCAAAGGCCGGCGCCACGACATACGTCAATGGTAGTCAATAAGCATCTAAGAGCATCTCCAACAGACGCCCAAAAAGACCTCCGCACACTAAAATTTTGTTTTTTTAGGCGCCGCGCAGCTCCAGCAGATGTTGTAGCGCTAAATGTTTTTGGGCGCGCGCTGAAAAACGCTATCGCGCGCAGCATATTTTGGGCTTCAGATTGCGCGCGCTTCACAATTTGCATTGTGTGTTTTTTATGCGCGTGTTTTTGGGCGTCTGTAAAAGCGATGTTGGTCCCGACGCACTAAAAGTACTAAAGTGATGCGCTATAATTTTTATTGGGCGCCAAATTTTTGTGCGGCCGTTGGAGATGCTCTAACCAAATAAGGATTAAGAACACTTGTCCTTGCCGATCTTGACCTTTCTCCGTCGTGTCCAATGAACGGCCCACGGAACCGCTGCTGCCTGCTGCAGGTTTATTGGATCTGCATCTCCGCCAAAGCAATGGAGGACGGCGACATCGCAACACACTTAAATCTCTCAAAGAATGTAACGTGTCGTCAGACACACACTAGACTGATGATAGAGGCAGCTGCTGTCTTGTATTGCTCGGATGTGCATTTGTGGATGTCATGTGCATAACCGATGAACTTACCACATACACAAACTGAGCGGGCCATACATATGATACTGAACAAATACATCTTACTATTCACACACGTATATAACCGATAAAGGCTATGAGATACTACTACAAGATGCATGTACTAGGGTTTCAGCTCAGGCGCAACATCATGCCCCAACACAGTTGTGATGCACAAGCGTCTGGACATGCGCATTTTCTTTCAAGTGATGTTGTAGTTGGATTGATGAGGTTTGTTCAGCACTTTAATTGGCATAGCCCTCCGCTCCTCTTGAGTATTCTTTGTCACAAGCATGCTCATGAGTCCAACAACTAATTTGTCATGTATTCATCCAAAAAGAAAGGTCTAAAATCACAGGGAATCTTTGGATTAACTGTAGAGCTTAAAAGATCAGAGAATCATCCCTTGATAAAAATGGTAACAGATACTAATGCATCTATGCTTAGGACATTTCTAATTATGCTTACTGAAAGTGGGGTGTAACAGACAAGCTACTTGTGATTTTTGTGAAAGGAATGTACAGATGGTCATCTCGAAAGATATGCCCATGAAAAGGGCATGTTACTTTCAGTCCTACTGATCTTTGCAGTTACGGCCACTCTGAAGTTATGATCATACCTGCATTTCCTTTATCTGATGTGCCACAACTTGCCTTTGCAACTTGCAAGTGAATGGACATGGGCTGGTGAAGTACTAGTAAGTATGAAACAGAGTGACATCTTGCAAGCCTCTAACCGAGTGAGCTTTAGAAGGGGATGGTGAGCATGAAAAAATGGCTACCCGGTGAGAGGATGTGATGCAGTGTGACAATTGTAGTGCTCAACACAAAATTCTAATTATGCTGGACTAGCGACGAAGACCTCTTGGAGCGAAACACTAGCAAGTCCTAATTATGCCTTCCTTGACACCCCAGCTGGTGTTGTGGTTACATTAGTCATTAGCTAAAACTATGTTGTACCAATGTGGGTGATGGGCATGCACGGTGCGACATCATGGCCCTCATGAACCAGTACCAAATACTAATTGCAGTGATGTGGTGACATGCATGGCTGTATCAGTCATTAGCTAAACTAAATTGTTGTTTAAGGGAAGAATGATAGACAACATCTAGCCTAGGCTAGGCCCTAGGGTGGTACTCAACTGGATCAAAGGAAAGATGTATGAGAGCTAATCCTAAGTTGGTGGATGTTTCATCAGATAAAAAGCAGCAGTAGCTCATTTGTAGGCATTGCGTGCATTCCATGGCAATGTCACACTGTCATAACCATTTTTCCCTGGTCACAAGTCATAACCCCTAGCGCTTCAATACCCGTCTCTCTATAGTATTGTTCAACGACGTGAGGCTTACGTTGCAACAGTGCTCCAGTCCGTCCCCCTTAATATTCAGTTCAGAAGGACGCTAGTCGGCAATCGTTGGAAAGTGTGGCTCCATTTAGTGAGTAGACTGATGGGAGTTCAGTTATCTCAACAGCTCGATAAGTTGCGCTGTAATCTTACTAGGACTGGGGAGTTTACAGTTAAATCAATGTATCTTGATGTCATCAACTCCAGCTCCATTCCTAGTTCCAAATATGTCTGGAAAGTCAAGGTTCCGTTGAAAATTAAAGTGTTTATATGGTTTGTACATAAACAAGTCATCTTAACTAAAGACAATCTGGTAAAGCGCAATTGGACAGGACCTACTAGGTGTAGCTTTTGTGATCGGGATGAAACTATCAAACACCTCTTTCTAGATTGCTCGTTAGCTAAGATTCTATGGCGAACGGTGCACATAGCTTTTAACATTACCCCTCCGAGCTCTATCAGCTTGTTATTTGGAACGTGGCTTAACGGGGTAGAGCTCGAAACAGCGAGCCACATTCGCATAGGAGTATGTGCTTTATTGTGGGCTGTGTGGAATTGCAGAAATGATTTTGTCCTTAACAGAACATCAAATATTCATTGTTTGCAGGTTATCTTCCGGGCCACTGCTTTGATCCGTATGTGGTCGCTACTCACTCCGACGGAGGCCAGGGAGCGTTTGGTTACTGGATCTATCCGGTGGGAGATGGTACCACGGGATATATTCAACCGGTTTGGATGGCGGTCATGTAATAGGATAGGCAATTAGTTTTCCTATCTTTTTTTAGCCAGCCGGTTGTGGCTTTTGTGGCCGTTTTTATTGGCTCTTTGTGAGCTCTTATTTATTTTGTTCGAGATTGCAAGACCTTGTTAAACTTATTTGATATTTATTAAGGTGGCCGTATGCATCGTTCTGATGCAGAGGCCGGGGAGCTTCCCTTTTCGAAAAAAAAAAAAGTCAGTCCAAAGGCCCCTCTTCCCCTTGAAGCTCTCTCATGAAAATCACAGGAGGAAAGATGCATGGGGCTCACTCAATCAGCCCGTGAAAAAGAGTAATATGTATTGTGGGCATCACGTTTGGTGAGAAAGTTCTGACAAAGGTTCTTCTTATATTTAGATAAATGCATTTCTGGCGTATAATGACAAGGGAAGCTAGCAGGGTGGTCTGTCGGTGAGCGTGACTGGTGAGCCAAGAACCACTGGCCAAGGACGGGACGGGACGATGCGGTGAGCAATGAGATGACCTAAGTACACTGGTTTTCAATAGCTCGGTTGATGCTGAAGCCTCACTGTCCCTGATTGCAAACAGAAAACTAAAAGAGGAGCAAGCTTCATGCTCGAGCTGTTCTGCGTTTACTGTAAGTTGCTAGCAGTCCTTTTTTCTATGCAGAGTAGCAGATTAGATGTAACATTTGTGCAGTACAAACTGATATTGATAGGGTACCAATGCAATCGAAATGCATCGAGCAAGTGGGCAAAATCACTGTTTTGACCCTTTTGCCTAACTTTAGCATGATTTGACCCCCTTCGAAAATTTAGCACGACCTAACCCTTTTCGCAATTAACAGGTTAATTATTCTTGTCCCTCAGCTGAAATTTAAAACTAATCATTTATTTTGCAAGTAAAACCTACAAAAGTGTGACTTAACACAAACAAATTGTGCCTTGTAAACCTTACCGAAGGGATTAACTTGTACGGAGCATGCAATTTGCTTCTTACATCTATTAGTCATATTTTGCACAACTCGTAGTAGTCATTTTTCGATGAAAAGTTATAAAATAAAAATTGTTACCCATTATTAGTCTAGTTACAAATTTCATAATTATTTAAACAACATTGATAATTTCCAGTAGTTTAAGAATTTTTATTTCGCAGTCAACGCAAAGTTCTACAAATTTAAAAAATTTGGGAGAAAATACTACAACCGTTTGTCCAATGTGCGAACAAATTATTAGGGTGTGTTTTATTGTATTAGATTTGTATGAACAAGTTTGTAAAGACGGCTGAGGAATAAGATTTTCACTGTCAGCTGAGACAATACTATTCATTTTCCTTTTTGACATCAACTTTACCCATAATTAGTATACATATTTAAAAGCTCGGATTGCCTGATTACAAATAACGGATTATTCTTCGGCACCTTATATTAGTAATAAAATATCATATATCTTATCTGAGGAAGACTTGTATGAGATCTCACATTTAGGTGAGATCGTGAAATCAACCCCCAAAAAACATATTTAGACTTTTTAAAAAAAAATCTGTAATTATTTGACAACATTCATGTGGGGATGTCTACAACCCCGAAAACAATCAGCTCAAAACTCGATGTACATTTAGAGATTCAAAAAAAAAACAAATTCAAATATGATAGTAGCAGCTTTGGGTGAATAGTACTTACCGAAAAAGGCTTTCGCCCCACTTTATATATAAAGCACCCAGTACAAACACATGCCACCGCAACACACGCACACACCCAAGACAGGTAGCGCAGCAACACCACCCTAACACTACCACTACGAAGAGATGAAGCTACATATGACGGGCCATGTGCTCCAAGGCGGCGCCTTCAGGAAGGGTACGACACCGAAGCGCCGCCACCGCCCGATCCAAGGATCAGAGTTTCCCCTAGATCCGCATGATGGGCAATGAGAGCCGCGACGACGCCTTCAAGAACGGAACGATCTCCGCCGTCGCCGGTCCGTCCGAAGATAGAGCATGTTTTCACCTCGGCCAACACTCACCGCCACCGAACGCCACACCCCGGCAACCACGCCGCCCACACGGCCATGATGACCGGGCAGCACCAAGGCACGGGCTTTGCCTAAGAGCACCGCGCCACCACCACCAGGGCTGCCGCCCCGGAATCCAAGACCTTGACACCACCTCACCCGAGACCCGCCGCAACCCCAACTAAAGAGACGAGCGGAAAGGTCCCACCTTTCGCACCCCTGGGCGACCCCCAGCGCCGAGACCCAATAGGTCGGCCAGAACTGGCATCCATCCGCCCGTCCTGCTGCCCCGTGCGCGAGGCGAGCTTGGTCCTGCAGCACCGAAAAGGGGACGAGATCAGTCCTGCTGCACCGTGCGCGAGACGAGCTCAGTCCTGCTGCATCGTGCGCGAGACGAGCTCGGTCCTGCAGCACCGGGCGTGAGATGAGCGGTAGACCGCAGCTAGGAGAGGACCAGCCCTTTCATGGGAGTAACGCCCGGGCGACGAGGAGATGGGGCGGAGGCCGAGACGGCCCGAACACAGACGAGCCGATGCCGGAGAAGCCGGCCGCCGACGCGGGCAGATCCGTCAACCACCGTGAAGCCGCCACGACACCGGGAGAGTACCACCGTCAGACCTCCCCACGCCGCGGCCCACGGCCGAAGCAACGACCACGCCCGGCCGCTACCCTACCCGCGTCGCCCAGCGAGCTCCAAGCGCCGGAGCCGCCGGGCACGCACCACCGACACCACGCGCCGCCGGCAGGCCCCCAATGCCAGATCCGGCCGGATCCAGCAAGAGACCGGCCGCACGCACACACACCCCGCGCCTCCACGCCCTTGTCAGGTCCAGCCGGTGCCCAGCCACCCCGCCGGAGAGGAAGAACCCCGGATGCACCACCACCACCTTAGAAGGGGCCGCCGGTCACCCCTGCAGCCGCCAACCGCCAGCACCCGCCGGATCTGGGCAGGGGGCTCCAGATCCGCCGCCAGCACAGCCCCGGGCCTCCAGAGCCCCACGAGGAGGGGGAGGAGGAGAGGAGGCGACGCCGGCAGGTCACCAGGCAGCGAGGCGGAGGAGGGAAGCTGGAGCAGAGGCAAGCCGGCGCCTGGCGCCACCGAGCAGGGGAGGCCGCCCCGCGACGTTCGCCACCCGCGCGAGGGAGAGAGCCGCCCCGCCGCCGCCTGCGCCACGCGGCCTTTGGCCGGCGACGCCACCGGCGGCGGCGAGGGAGGAGGGAAGGGGCGGAGGGACGGGGGTGGCGGGGCTAGGGTTCCCTCCCAGGGGCGCCCGCGGGAGCGCGTTGGGAGGGGAGGGGCTTCGATCGGTTTTATGTGGAGCTTTGTGGCTGATGTGACCGAATCGTGAATAGTACTTTGACACTATTCGTATCTGCTTTTTCTATTTTGTTTCTATTAATGTAAGTTTAATTAGGAGCTGGAACTTTTTGAAGTTGCGCATCAAACATTGATGTGTCTCTACAATTTTTTTTGAGAACGAACATAATTTTTTTTTCAAAAAAATTGATCTTATAGATCTCACATTAATCTCACATAATGTGAGATCTTACCCAAGTCCCCCCCTATCTTATCCTATCCGTCATACTTAGATTTTGGATCAGATTGTGCTGCCAAAAATCTGTTGGTGTATCCTATAAAACAGATTCAGAAGCGGTTTCGGTCAGAGACGGAGACCGAGTGGTGGCAAAGCTTTCCTCACGGCATGTCGTCGATGGATGCAGGTGGAAGATGACTTCGTCACACTCAAAGATTTGAAAGTATTTTACGAGAAGACTAGGTACGCCTACATGGAGGCTCTCAAATTCTTTTGTTGCCACCGTGTATCGGCGCTAGCTGATTTTCGACAAAAGGAATATATAATATCGTAGGATACCAATTACATCCAGCCTCTACAACAACGCAATATCGTAAAGACATTATGGATGCAAACAACCAAAAGACAAGAAGAAGAAGAAGAAGAAGAAGAAGAAGAAGAAGAAGTAAGATTCCGCAACAGTGATCAATTTGTTGTAGCTGCTGCACGAACCACCACCTAGACAACACATGAAGTCCTAATTCTTCAAAAGTGATGCCTTCAAAAAAGAAATAGTGCAGAAGCACCGTCATCGCCCGATCCTACATCTTAGGTTTTCACCCTGGAGAAGAACGCTCTCAAAACAATAACATCAACAAGGTCACTGCCAGGCACAGCCAATTAAGGCCGAATCTTGGGCTTTCATCCTGAAAGCTAAGACTATGTACTCCGCCTGTGCTGCCGGCCCTACTCGCCGCTGCCGCTGCCACGAGTCACGAGTCACCAAGCAAAGTCCTCATCGGCGCGAAGACTCAATCCGCTATTACAAAACCTCAGACCTCAGCCACCATGACATTCTCTGTCAGTGTCTTCATCATGAAAATCTACATACCAACGTGTCTCATACTGTCAACAGACAATGAAACTTCGTGTCACACCCTCCTGAAGCCACTCGGGCTGAAATAGGGGCGCACATGACCTAATCCGATCCAGAAATCTACAGGCGTCAAGCATCCAATGAAGATCTCAAACGGAGCATTCCGGAACTTGTTAATGGCTAGATCCATGAAGGTCAGCAACTGGTAGAACACCATCTTAAAGCAAAAAGAACCAAAGGACTGCGCCACCCGCCGGCTCCCAACAGCAGGCCGGAGAACTCAGTGGGCACCACCGCCACCACCCGCGCCACGCGGAGATGAGTAGCTAAGCCGCACCGAGCCCCCTGAACCAGACGCCGTGCCACCCTCGCGGCCACAACGACAGTTGTGGTGGCCGGAAAAATCCGAAGCCGCCGCCCAAGCGCCCATCTCCACCGTAAGAACCATGTCGTCCAGGGCCGTCATGGAGCTCCAGCCGGAGATCCCGCAAGATGAGAGGGATGGGCCCCCCGCCGTCATCAGTCGCGCGAGGAGGATGAGGACCCGCCATCGCCGCCAGCTTCACGGACTTAGACAGGAGGCGTCCTTCGGCAGCGGCTAGGGAGGAGGATCGGAGGAGGAAGGGGCGGCGGCGCGCTCGTGGGATCCGCCCTAGTCGGCCCTCCTGGGAGCGACCCGGAGGCGATCCCTTTTTTTGGCTGCGGCTCACGGCTGTGATAGGTGCGGGTGCGTATAAAAGCAATCCATCCGTCGGTCCAAAACCCGCGGCTCACAAGTCAGAACAGAACATTGCACGGCATCGCTCCCGCGCCACCCGAGAGCATTGTGCTAGCTAGTGAGGGAGGAAGCTAGTGTTGGTGGCAATGGCGGGGGCACCTTTGGTTTTGGTGATGCTCGTGGCCGCGGTTGGTGTCGTCGCGGCGGAGCGGGGCGGCGGGAAGCTGCGGCAGGGGTACTACGAGCAGAGCTGCCCGCGGGCGGAGCAGATCGTGAAGGACTACGTTGAGCGGCAGGTACCCCTGGAGCCCTCCGTCGCCGCCACTCTCATCCGCACCCACTTCCACGACTGCTTCGTCAGGGTACGTACGCACGCTCTTTCGTCAGGTGCACCGTCCACGGCGCGTGTTTGTGATGAGTCGTGAACGATCGGAGTGGCACCGGTGCAGGGGTGCGACGCGTCGGTGCTGCTGAACGCGACGACCGGCGGCGGGGAGGCGGAGAAGGACGCGGCGCCCAACCTGACGCTGCGCGGCTTCGACTTCCTGGACCACGTCAAGGCTCTGGTCGAGCAGGAGTGCCCCGGCGTCGTCTCTTGCGCCGACGTCCTCGCGCTCGCATCACGCGACGCCGTCGGAGTCATCGTAAGTGCCCTGATTTCCTATTCTCCCGCACACACACAGCATACACGTCCGGACACACGCGCCTCGGCGGCTGATCGACGATGAGGGAAAAAATGCAGGGCGGGCCGTTCTGGCGTGTGCCGACGGGGCGGCGAGACGGCAGGGTGTCGATCAAGCAGGAGGCGCTGGACCAGCTCCCGGCGCCCACCATGAACTTCACCGACCTCCTCGCCTCCTTCCGCGCCAAGGGCCTCGGCGTCGCCGACCTCGTCTGGCTCTCAGGTAACCGTTACAACTAATTATAAAAAGATTAATTACTACTCCCTCTATTTCAATGGGATGTATATTGGCACGTTTTTGTGTTTCTTCGCTCAATTCAGCATTTCAGCTCGCATATAGTTCATATTGAATTATTCAAGACATCTTTTTTTTCTGAACGGAGGAAATTATTCAGAACGTCTTTTATTTCTGAACAGAGGGAGCACTAAGTATCAGTAGCCGAGTTCATGGCATGTCGATTACATTTAGCTACATGTCAGTCAGCTGAATTTCGAATTCGGGATAGTCGGTTTTGAATGAAGGAAGAAGGAAGGACCTCATCGGAGAGAAGGAAGGGGCTTGCCGTCATCACCCCATTATCAATCTTAGGATTTAGGGTGAGGGCGGTGGTTGACAGCGGTGGTGGGGCTTCGCCGGAGAAAAAACTCGACACGGGGGAGCCTAGAGGGACGGCTGGGGCGGCGGAAGACGGCGATGGGGCTGGTTCAAGGGAGGGCGGGGCGGTGAGGCAGTCGCAGGAGGGCCGCCGGCCGTGGGCGGCGGGGTTTGGTGGTTAGGGCTGGGTTGGATCAATGGGTGAAAAAGAAAGGAAGAAGAGAAACCATGTCTGTATGAGGTTGAAGACGATTAGCGTCCGTTGGATCTTGATCGAATGGTTGATACAGGAGAAGGCGAATCGACTAAACGTTTTCTTCTTTTCAGGCGATTGACCCGTAGCCGGTCCCTATCGATTCTTGGCACCGACACATGCACGGTGATGGTGATGTGGAGCTTACTAGTGACGCATAAGCACTCCATCACAGATTGGTTGGACATACACGCGATTGACCTGGCTATCGATTATTGGCACTGACACATGCACGTTGATGGTTATGTGGAGCTTACTAGTGACGCACAAGCACTCCATCACAGATGGGTTAGACATGAGTATATAGCAAAAAACTACCACATTACGGGCTATCGTTCCAAAAAACTATTGCTTTTTTTAATTTTTCAAAAAACTACCACAAAAGTGATGGGCTGTTCCAAAAAACACTAATGATCAGTTGATTAAAATTTAAGTATATTTATGACAGCTAGGGCCCATCTGTTATGGCCACCTGGCAATAGATCTAACGCCGCCGGTCAAACAGTTTCTTTGACTGTTACCTTACATGGGGGGCCCACATGTAAGCTCCTCTCTCCCCCCCTCCCTTGATCTCTCTTCCCTCCCCTGATCTCTATCTCCCGCGGGAACTCTCTCTCCCTCCCGCAAGTCGCACGCCATGGCCGGAGCCTCCCTCGTGCCCGAGTCCGGCGGGATCTGCCGCGGCATCTCGGGGGGCACCCACACCTCCAGCCCTCCTCTCGCCTTCTCTCCCTGCTCCATGGACGAGCGCCTCGAGCCACCTCCCTGTGGACATGGACGACGGCGCCGCCGCTCTCCTCTGGCTGATCTCGCACGGGGCAAGGCCAGAGTCGTGGGGCCGTTGCCGGTGCGAGGTCAAAGCCTAGGCGTTGGGGCTCCACGCCGGACCGAGCCACGAAAGAGCATGGCGGCCGTCGTCGGAGAAGAAGACCGGCTCCTCCGCTCGATTCCTCGCACGGGAGGTCGATGACAAGCCGGGAGTGGAGCCATCAGTAGCAGGACGTCGTCGGGTGCGCTCCTCATCATGTATCAGGTGGCGGGGAGTAGAGCCAGCACCAGGACGTCACCGGCCACCTACTGACCGGCGAGCACCACCACCGCAGGGACCCGATTGCTTTTTCCATAAAAGCTACAGGGACTTGATTGCTTAAAAATGTTTTTGCATGGACCAGATTGCCTTTATTCAAAACTTACAAGGACCAGATTGCTTTTTTACTTTTTTTTACAGAGACAGGCATGTGAGCTCCACCTATCATAACAGTCAATCTAACGGTCAAAACTAACGGTGTGGACTTTTATGCCACGTTAGACCTGACGGGTGGGCCAGACATGTCATAATCCCGGTTAAAACTTAACAGCTCGGTCACTTGGGTTTTTTGGAACAGCCCACCACTTTTGTGGTAGTTTTCTGAAAGATTAAAAAAACGGTAGTTTTTTGGAATGATAGCTGTAATGTGGTAGTTTTTTGCTATATACTCGGTTAGACATATAGTTGAGTGAGTAGTGAGAAACTGAAAGTCTCTTCCTCTTGCCAGCTCATTTGAGCTCATGATGAATAGTAAAATTCAAAAATATTGAAAACAAATTCAAAAGGTTCTAAGTTTTTTTTGGCGAACTTTGACGAATTTTTTAAGTGTCTCCAAAGTTTCATCATGAAATGACAGTCGTGGCAAAAAATAAATCAACACTCTAAAATGCTTTCGAAAATAGCACTTTTGAAACATCATGTTTTTTGCCATGACTTCCATGAATATCATTCGATAATGAAATTTTGTGACCACTCAAAACATTTGTCAATGTTTGCCACAAAACAAATTCATACTTTTTATTATTACTACCTCCATTCCATAAAGTAGTGTGTATATATTTTTTTGAAAAGTCAAACTTTACAAATTTTTGACCAAATTTATAGAGAAAACTATTTATATCTATAATACCAAATATTTAAAATATGAAACTAAATTTTATGATGAATCTAATGGTATATGTTTGGCATTTTAGATGCAAATATTTTTCTCCATAAACTTGGTGAAAAATTTTGAGATTATCTTTTCAAAAAATCTATATGCATTATATTATGAAATGAAGGGAGTAATATTTTTGGATTTTACTATTCACCCGATCGAGCTCATTGCAGTCTGAGCTCAGAATTACCACACACTAAGTTCGGAACAAAGTCCTTTGCTAGATTCGTGCTTTTTTTAATCAATACATCTGGTAGCTAGCTAGCCGGTAGCTACCAGAGGGAGTGCGAGGTTATGGTGCACGGGCAACATGGTGCCTTTTTTGCAAAACAAATAAAACCATATTTACAAGTTTAAACATAATTAGAAAAACAAAATCTGTGGAAACATGTATGTGTTCACTACACATCCATGAATTTCTTTTCTGGGAAAAATGTTATTTGCAAGCTGTACTTAAAAAAATTCTGGCCCAAAAACAAAAAAAAGGTCCAATTTCATATTTGTCTTTTCTTTGTACGCCACATTTGAAAGTAAAATGTGATGAAATGTGTGTGTGTGTGTGTGTGTGTGTGTGTGTGTGTGTGTGTGTTTACATTTTTTTTTTACGTTGTAGAGTTACTTTTTTGGAAAAGGGCCGGGCACCATGATAGCCGTGCACCGTTTGCAATATTCGCTACCAGAGGCTCCTACTTATTACTACCCAGTTCCCACATAACATATTTACATGACAGGACGACCATTGATGGTGTTGTTGCGGTGAAAATTGATAAATATGGCCCTTTTCTTAAACTTTGGCACAAAATGAACCCAATTCATAAAATGGCCCACTCTTGCATAACGCCCAAGGCTAGGGCGTCATTGCTAGATAGCATGGCGCCTGAGCCCATTTTGTGATTTTTTTTTGGATTGGGTTCATTTTTTTGCTAAATTTTTAAAAAAGGCCAGATGTGTGCATTTTCACGTTGTTGTTTCCTGAAACAGATGTGTCCAAGATAAAAAGAAAACACAAGTGAACCACAAGCCTGGCCGGCTATGTGCAGTTCTACAAAAGCACCAATAGTACTACGTACCTGTGTTCTATATATAGTTAGAACGTACTGCCTCTAGATTTTTTTTAGATCAAAAATTGCAAATTTTGATTTATTTGATGAGCATATTATTTACATCTAGAATACCGAATTCATACCTTTAGATACAACCATGACATCGTATTTTCATATTTTTTAATATGTGGTATTATAGATATTGGTAATTTTATCTCTATACTTGATCAAACTTTATAAAATTTGGCTTTTGGAAAAAGCTATAAGCACTAGATTGTAGAACAGAGGAAATATATGTTAGTGGTTTAAAATTTTGGACGATGTTGATCAGTGGAAGAAGGCGGCGGCAGCCTCGGTGAGTGCGCCGGACCGGCGTGTGACCCAGTCCCGATATGTGGCTAGGATGGGGCATCCGGCATTAGATGTTAGGATTTGATGCGATGTCTGTTTGGTATTAGGCTCGGACATTTGGCACCACTGCATCAAGGGGGTAGGAGTAGCGACAGATGTTGCCTAGATGGTGGCTTCAGGCTTACTGATGTACTACTTTGTAATATCTTTTGTGCTTAATAATTAATAAAGTGGCCGTATGCATTGTCCAGATGCAGGCCAGGGGTGCATCCTCTTTTTCTAAAAAAAAGCAGACAGACTAATAACAATACACATTGTAGCTCAGCTAGCTCCACGGATTTTATATTTGTTGCACTGCACGGTCATGGATGTTGACACGCGAAGTCGCTAACTACTGGAGTACATATATTTAGCTTGGAACTTTGGGGCATGATCGTAATAAAATGTGAAATGTGTTGGCGATATGTTCATGAACGACATGTAAACAATAGCGGTATAGAGTGTACAAGTACACATGAACCCACAAAGACATCTCGGACTCAACTCTGTCACTGTCTGTTAAGTTTTTAGTTACAAACTTAGGTCATTGATTCACATGTATTCATATATAGTAAACATTAATGGGCAACTTGTGATGATTTAGAGACCTGTACGCTACTATCTGTCTGCTAAGAGCATCTACAGACGGTCGGTCCCTTCAAATCCTCCTCAAACGTTCGGTGATAAAAAATAAGTTGCGTGTGTTCTTTAAACTGACACACATCTAATGCAGTTTAGCTAGCTTTAGTACATTCCTGGACATCCTCAAGATTTCCTTGGAAACTTCACAGTCCTACATATGCCATAGCATTGTCGTATTACTGAACTTTGCAGTTTGCACTTGTTATGTTGTGTTCACCATCTAACCTGAGCATCATGTACCGATACCACTCAGGGGCGCACACCATCGGCATCTCGCACTGCAACTCCTTCAGCGAGCGGCTATACAACTTCACCGGCCGCAGTGGGCCAGGCGACGCAGACCCATCGTTGGACGCCGAGTATGCAGCCAACCTCCGTCGAACCAATTGCACCACTCCCACGGATAACACCACCATCGTGGAGATGGACCCTGGGAGCTTCCTCACCTTTGACCTCAGCTACTACCACGGCCTGCTCAAGTACCAGGGACTCTTCCAGTCCGATGCCGCGCTCATCACCGACGACGCGGCGAGGGCTGACGTCGAGAGCGTGGCCAAGGGCCCGCCAGAGGTGTTCTTCCAGGTGTTCGCGCGGTCCATGATGAGAATGGGCATGATAGAAGTCAAGACCGGCAGTGACGGAGAGATCAGGCGGCATTGTGCCGTTGTCAACAACTAGTGGCATGTCATGCGTCCTTGGTGGCACATGGACGCGTGATTGTGTTTGTATGTTTAGTTACATTTTCTTTTCCATTTTTGTGTATGGGTTTTGCTTATTGTATCTCTTTTATAAGGTGTTTTTTAGTTCTAGTCAGGCGTGCAGGGGGAAGAACAATCTAGGCATCTGGCGGCCGGCTCAAGTTCGTCGCCTAGCTCATCACGAAGAATCACTCACCTTCGTCATTTTTGTTTCCTGGCCTCGCTTGGCATGTAAGGTTTATAGGTGTAAACAACCCAAATACCAGGCCAAAACTGGCGAAGGAGGAAAATAATGACAATCTAAGCACACGATTAAGAGAAAAAAAAGCTCTGTAAAAATGAGACCTGAGAATGAGCCGCTCTCGTGACGCTAGCTGCGACACCGCCGCCGCTTAGCTCCGCCTCCCGAGCTCCACCTTTCCATGGCCTCGTCCTCCCCCCTGCAACCTCACCCCCGCAGTCCCCTCCCCAGCCACCGACCCCCCTTACCTCCCCCCCGGTCCTAGTTCCCCTGCAGATCCAGATCCAGGAATGTTGGTTGTTGGTGTTGGGGTTGGAGATGGGGTGTCTCTCTCGCGTTCCCAGGGATGTCCTGGGCTCCTCCCTCGGCTCATGCTGCCACCCCCTCTTTCTCGGCTCCCTTTGGATTTCACGCCGTAGGTAGGGGTCGATGTCTCGCATGCGTCAAGGGAGCAGGTGTGGGTGGAGATTGGGGAGTAGGGTCGCCCAAGGTTCGAGAAGCTGCCTGCCCCGCCCCGCAAGGAGTCCGACCGCTCCCTCGCATTCTAGCAGAGAGCTTACGGACTGTGCTTACGGTGCTTGGCGGAGGAATGAAGGAATTATGCCCTAGAGGCAATAATAAAGTTGTTATTTTATATTTCCTTATTCATGATAAATGTTTATTATTCATGCTAGAATTGTGTTGATCGCAAACCTTAATACATGTGTGATTACATAGACAAACACTGTGTCTCTAGTAAGCCTCTACTTGACTAGCTCGTTGATCAAAGATGGTTAAAGTTTCCTAACCATGGACATGAGGTCATTTGATAACGGGATCACATCATTAGGAGAATGATGTGATGGACATGACCTATCCGTTAGCTTAGTATATTGATCGTTCAGTTTTATTGCTATTGCTTTCTTCATGTCAAATACATATTCCTTGGACTATGATATTATGCAACTCCCGGATACCAGAGGAACACCTTGTGTGCTATCAAATGTCACAACGTAACTGGGTGATTGTAAAGATGCTCTATAGGTATCTCTGAAGGTGTTTGTTGGGTTGGCATAGATCAAGATTAGGATTTTTCACTCCGAGTATCGGAGATGTATCTCTGGCCTTCTCGGTAATGCACATCATAAGAAGCTTTGCAAGCAAAGTGAATAATGATTTAGTTACAAGGTGATGTATTACGGAACGAGTAAAGAGACTTGCCAGTAACGAGATTGAACTAGGTATGTGATACCGACGATCGAATCTCGGGCAAGTAACATACCGATGACAAAGGGAATAACGTATGTTGTCATAATGGTTCGACCGATAAAGATCTTCGTAGAATATGTAGGAGCCAATATGAGCATCCAGGTTCCGCTATTGGTTATTGACCGAAGAGGTGTCTCGGTCATGTCTACATAGTTCTCGAACCCGTAGGGTCCGCACGCTTAACGTTTGATGACGATTTAATATTATATGAGCTATGTGATTTGGTGACTGAATGTTTTTCGGAGTCCCATATAAGATCACGGACATGACGAGGAGTCTCGAAATGGTCGAGAGGTAAAGATTGATATATAGGATGATAGTATTCAGACACCGAAAGTGCTTCGAAATGTATCTGGTATT
>NC_041392.1:655311075-655314741 GCF_002162155.2 Triticum dicoccoides
GGGGGTTACCGGAACCCCCGGGGGGAGATATGGGCCATATGGGCCATAAGAGAGGAGCACACCAGCCCACAAGGGGTGGCCTGCCCCCCTTAGACAGGAGGCCGAACTGGAGAAGGAATAAAGGGGGTTCGCCCCCACCCCCCATTTCCTTTCTCTCTTCCCCTTCCCTTTTCTCTCCGATGAAATATGGTAAGGGGGGCAGGCCTACTTGGGGCGCCCCATGGCTGCCTCTCCTTCCCTCCCACCTATATATATGTGGGCAGGGGGCGCCTAGAACACACGACAACAATCGTTAGCCATGTGCGGCGCCCCCCTCCACAGTTTACACCCCGGTCATAGTTTTGCGGTGCTTAGGCGAAGCCCTGCGAGAAACACTTCATCATCACCATCACCACGCCGCCGTGCTGACGGAACTCATCTACTTCCTCGACACCTTGCTGGGTCAAGAAGGCGAGGGACGTCATCGCGCTGAACGTGTGCTGAACTCGGAGGTGTCTTACGTTTGGTGCTTGATTGGTCGGAGCTAGAAGAAGTTCGACTACATCAACTGCGTTGTCAAACGCTTCCGCTTTCGGTCTACGAGGGTACGTAGACACACTCTCCCCCTCTCGTTGCTACGCATCTCCTAGATAGATCTTGCTTGAGTATAGGGATTTTTTTGAAATTGCATGCTACATTTTTCAACAACGACCACTTCGTCGCCGGCTGCCGCGGGCCTGTCACCTGCCTGGCCTGCGGCCTCCCTGGCCATCGCGAGCGTCAATGTCCGGACCGCCTTCCTGCCACTCAAGGTCGTCCCTGGTGCTCCCGGTCGCCATCGGCTGCTCCTCTCCTCTCCAGCCGCCCGCCCCAAGCTTCTCCACAATGGTTGCAGTGCTCTCGGGCCTCCGTTGTTGCCCTTCCAGTAGCAATCGAGCAGGAGGCTCCTGATCGCATTCACAGTGATCCCAGCAAGGCCTCCGCTGGTTTGGAGATGTTGCAACCTCTCTTAGCTGAGCAGGCAGAGGCTGTGAGAGCTGGGCTCCAAGTCTTCACTGCCTCTCGTTTGGAGGAGATGGTCCAGGTCCAACTTCAGCCCCTTCGTGACATGGTGACCGCTTTGTAGGTTTGGAAGGCTCTGGTCGAGGGCTTGTTGGAGCGTATGGAAGAGGTCGTTGGCAGCTTAGCTTCTTCGTAGGCCATGTTTCGATCTCCTAAGTGTCCTGTTCGAAGGGTTGTTGAGAGTGATGTTGGTTGTAAGGATGGCTTGAAGCTCGATGTAGCTGGTTGCCCAACTAAGCCCCGGTGTGGGTGTGAGGAACTGGTGCCTCTCACTGCCGGTGGTGGTAAGGATATCATTGAAGCCGTTTTGGCCGGTTGCTCAGGTAGCTCTGCCAATTAGCTTGGATGTGGAGGTGCCTCCCTTGGCCTCCTCTCCGGATATGCAAGCTTCAGGTGATGCTAGCATCATGATGTCTTCTGAGCCCAAAGAGCCGCTTGGTGGCATTGGCGTGCCTCAAGCCCAACATCTTTTACCTTGCTGGATGAGTTCCTGAGCAGTTTCAGTTGCACTACGCTGCATTCCTTGCTCCAAGCATCAATTCTTGTGCAAGGTGATGGGGGCTATACTTCCTGTTCCAAGAGGCGCAGTGGGGGCTCAGATAAGAAGAACCAAAATTGCAACATCGCTGCTGCGAAGCACACTGAATATAGGTTGGCAGAGGCTTATGAAGATTTGCCGAACGCCACAACATCTAAGAAAGCCACCAAGGAGGATGTGGAAGATAAGATACAATCTTACCTGCGGATGTACAAGAAGCCGCTCACACCGATGGCGATGCAGACTATTCGGGTGTTGGTAGAGGTTAATGTTTGATCGCTCTTCTCAGGAGGTTAGGCGCGAGTGTTCATGTTGTGGGCATGTCCTTGAGGTTGAATTGGTTGGGTATGAGGTGCTAACGATCGTCTTGGGCCTAGGTACCCTTGTATCTGGCTCAGACGATGTTCCTTGATTGATGAGGGTGTGTGTGTGGTCTTTGCCGGTTTTCCGTAATTAACCATGTCTTGTCTGGTTTTTAGGTCTGGTTTTCCTCATTATAACTGGACCAACTCTCTTCTTCTTAACTGCAATGCGGGAGCTCCCCGCCATCTGATGAGGTTTCGTCAAAAAAAATTATGCTGGCATTGGATGGAAAAACGACAATCCAAGTGTGCCCTAATGATGTCGAAGTGACCGGATTTTCACTATATCAGCTGGACAACCTCACACACGAGGTGCCACCAGCAGAAAACTAAAAACGACGCCAAATCCATGAACACTACTCGACCAGCAAACGTAAACACCATCAGAGAGAAATAGAGTTAAGCCTACAGGCAACATGGCTCTGACCACTTATTACTAACAGGAAACTCTAAACTATCAGAAATTCATACTCCATCCGTTTCAAAATAACTGAAGTTTTACTATTGCCAAACCTTTTTAAGTTTGACCAAGTCTATATAAAATTATATTAACACCTACAAAACCGAAATTAGTTCATTATATTCATTGCTACATATGTTTTCATGTTATATATATTTGATATCACAGATTTTTCTAAAGACTTGGTATCATATGAAAATCTTAAAACTTCACTTATTTTGGAACTGTGGGAGTACATTGTTTTTCTTCTCCTCAATATTTTCCCAACTTGTATCTCCTTTCAATCTCCATCAGCCACTCCTACCCCAACATCATTTACCTGAAGGATCGCAGGTCTCCAGCCGAGAAGTGACCCACCTAGCCTTGACAGATATTCGCTTGCACAAATCTAGTTGCTTTCCCATTTGCGAGTAGTCTGCATGCCGCTGCCGTTGGGAGACTACCTTGTCTCCCGACTCATATAGGAAATAGCCTGGTGTAAATCATTTTTAACACCCTCTCTTCTTCTAATTATTGAAAGGCAGCGCTCCTACCAGTTTCTTAGGAAAAAAACATATTATAGGGTTACACGAGTATATAAAGGAGCTAGCCTACAAATCTAACCTACCCTAACACGACTCGGATGATTGTTCCAGTCCAAGATGTACATGGACTCTCCATCGTGGTTAATTCCAACAAACAAGCAGCAAAACTCTTCAGAGGTGAATGCTACTAATATTATATCACAACTGACAGGTATCATTCGTAGGGCAGCAAAATGTCCCGAGAGAAAGGCAGAACAGCCCATATTATCACATGTATTTGATATCCATCTATTGTGGACTTTGTGAACCTGCTATATGTTGAAAACTGAACCGAAATTTTTGCAATATCCATCTATATTCATGTCTTTGTTTCTGCCGTAGTTTGGTCTAGTGTTGTCTACAAAGTTATGTCGTTGTGCAACAACTTCGGATGAAGTGTGATGAATGAATAAGTGAGATCTGAATTCGTGTCTAATTCGTGTCAGAATCATCGTAATGATGATGTTTTATTCGACACTAGTAGAAAAAGGGTCATTTGTCCCGGTTCGTAAGGGCTTTTTGTCCCGGTTTGGGAACCGGGAGTAAAAGGTCGTTACTAATGCCCTTGGCCTTTAGTCCCGGTTCTTACACGAATCGGGATAGATGGGCCTCCACGTGGCCGGTGCGGCGAGCCCAGGCAGAAGGCCCTTTGTTCCCGGTTGGTGGCACCAACCGGGACCAATAGGCATCCACGCGTCAGCT
>NC_041392.1:655314957-655324030 GCF_002162155.2 Triticum dicoccoides
GGGTTTTGTATGGTTAATTAAGGTGTTTCATATATTGTGTTAGGTAGCTAATTAATTAATAGAGAGAAGTGTCCTCTCTTATCTCCGTGCTTGGTCGACGCTACATACTATACGTATAGAGAGCACTCGACACGCTAGCTAGTAAGCAAAAATGAAGGAAACAGAAGATCGTCATGAACATATGCACACACAGAGAAGTGATATCGACCTCTCCTTCTCCGAGAGATTGGTCGAACAACAAGTTTTCGTATATCTATCTGACGCTACTGGCTACATATATACAATATAAGATCTCTTACAGTATAATCCCCTAACTATATATGAACACAGGGTCCACATAGTATTCTCCGTCTTTATCGATCACGTGGTCAAGAAAGAATGCCGCCAATTCCTCTTGAATTCCTCGCATGCGATCTGGTGCTAGGAGTTCATCCCGCATCCGAAACATCTAATTTGAAGAAGGGGGTCAATACATATATATGAATGAATGAAACTCAACACAAAAGATGGTAAATAAAGTTAAATTCTGAATATTATTGCTTACACAATTCATATTGTTTTTTAGTGTAGCCCCGCTCACAGGTCGTATGGCGGATGGACTCGCAAATGTAGTATCCACAGTAATTATTACCGGCTTCCTGCCACAACCATTTTACAAGAAATAGAGGTCAATCAAACTGATAAGCAAGCATGCTAAAATGGTATTGATGAAACTAACACTTGAATCACTAGGAGATGCGTGGAACATGCTAGTAGTACTTACTTTCAGGTGTTTAAATTCCAGTTTCTTCGGCAGTCTCGGAGCTTTCAAGGTGAATTTTTTCCAAACCCTGCCAGACAAAGAAAACAATTACTTGATATCAGGAAGTGAACAAAGTTGCCGATATGGTGCGATAATGATCGGTTTAACTTACTTCTCGAGAATTTCAGTCATGTCCACATACTCTTTGGGATCTTTTTGTCTTGAGTCTAAGACAGTTACTAGTCCCTGCTCGAGCTTAATCTCTAAGAGAATATAGTGGAACCTGCGCACGCATGCATAACTCATCAATTACATTACTATAACCTCGACTAATAAGGGAAATCGAATATGCACAAGAAAGTAACACTCACTTGAAGTTGTAAGGAAAGAGTATTATAGCTTTGTTTTGATTTAATACCAACGATCGTAGCAAGTTGGCCTTGGTTTCTTTTTTCTTAAATTCAACCGAAAATGCATCTATGATATTTGTGTTAATGAACCCAATATCACCGATTTGTCTTTTCTTCAATTCGGCGATCTTCAATCTCCATAATATAGTGAGGATAATTATAAATACATGCAATAAAAGAGCTGACCTATATATACAGACTTAATAATAGAAGTAGTACTTACAGACAGTAGCAAGTGACCGTTAATTTATCGAGGGCCCTCTGATTGAAAAACTGGAAGAACTCCTCAAATGGAACATTCAACAGATCAGTTCCAACGAGGTCATGCTCCTCTTTAACTCTCAGCGTCAAAGTATTCCTCCCCCCAGACTCTCTGCAGGTTTTCATGTACCAATCATGGAATCTTCACATCATGTTGTTAGAGACCTTTCATCTTTGACGAGAGGCTTCCCGTACTCGTATCTGTGTTCTTCCACCTCCAAGAATTCATAATGTACATCATCGGGCAGGTAATCATCAAGATTGTTATAACCGGGCACCATCCTCGAATCGTTAGCGACGATATCGTTAGACACCTTGAGCGGGGGGAACGATTGGTTCGCTTGTTCGCCTAGCTGGGCAATTTTTTTTCCAGCTCGTCGTTCCGCTAACCTTTGATCACTGACAGTACTTCCCAACCGCTCCGCTTCGATAAATGACCTTTTAATAATGCACTCATAGTTGCCTTTCGGCGGAGACTTAGGTGGTTTCTTCAGGGCTTCCAGAGTGCGCTTCGCTTTCACCGGATCTACCTTCTCCTCCGGAGGTGGATGTTTCTTTACTTTCACCCCTTCAAAGAAGTTCCTCACTTCATGTCGCGCGATCTTCTCGTTTTCCTCCGGGGTCATCTCGTATGGTAACTTCTCTGGAGTCTTCAAAGAAGGACCGAATCTGTATTGCCTCCCGCCTCTGGATGTACTGCCAGACGCCGGAGTAGACGGAGCGGCTGCGGCTGTCTTCTTTCCTTGCTTATGAGGAGGAGGACTACGACGCGCCGGAGCAGCCGGGGTGGCGGCGGGTCTCTTCCGCCCTTGCTGGCGAGGCGGAGAAGGAGGAGGCTGGTGGCTGCTCGGGCGCGCCGGCGCATGCGGAGAAGGAGGCGGAGTGCCGCCACGCGCCGGAGAAGGAGGCTGAGTGTCCTGTTCACTCGCCGGAGGAGGAGGCGGTGGAGGAGGCGGAGTGCCCTGACTCGCCGGAGGAGGAGGAGGAGGCGGAGGCGTCCAGTTCGGAAGGTTGATGAGCTCCTTCCGCCATAGGCATGTAATCTTCAGACAAGAACCCAGCCGAGTCTCCCCGTCACCCGTAGGGTGGTCAAGCTGGAGGTCCTCAAATCCTTCTGTGATTTCATCCACCATCACCCTAGCATATCCTTCTGAAATCGGCCGGCAGTGAAAAGTTGCGCCAGGTTCAGGAGGTGCAGCAGAGCCAACAGCCGCCTTGACTTTAAATTCCATCCAGTGGGTCATAAGGTGGCAATTCTGAGACTCCGTGATAGCATCCACGGGGTAGCTAGCAGGAGCCGTGAAGACAGGCTCCTGAAGCAGCTCCATGGAAGCCACGCTGCTTCTCCGCTGCGATGGCGGGGTAGCTTCGGGTGTAGCAGCTTCGGCAGGTCGCATGCTGCGGGCCTCGTCTTGTTCCTCTAGTGCTTGTACCTTTGCATGCATCGCCTGTAGTTGGGTCAACTCCTTTTTCTTCTTCCTCTCCCGGCGTTTGTAACCTCCTGCATCGGGAAATCCAGCCTTCCACGAAAGGGAGCATGGCATGCCTCGGGTCTGTCCGGGGTGCTCAGGATTCCCGAGGGCCTCCGTGAGCTCGTCGTTCTCTCTGTCCGGAACGAACGTCCCTTGCTGCGCCTTTTCGATATACTCCTGAAGCTTCTCGATGGGTGTGTTCAGCTGCTCGTTGGTCCAAATGCACTTCCCTATTACAGGGTCCAATTTTCCCCCAACCCCGAAGAACCAAGTCCTGCAACGGTCTGGCCAGTGTCGCATCTCTGGTTCGATCCCTTTATCAATGAGGTCATTCCCAGCCTTGTCCCACAACGGTCGGGCTTTCAGGTAGCCACCTGACCCCGTGCGATGGTGATGCTTATTCTTTGCAGCATTTTTCTTGTTTGTCGCTGACATATTCGCTGCTCTCTCAGATTTCTTTTTGGTGACAAATTCGGGCCACTGATCTTTGATCTTCTCAAATCGGCCGATGAATTCTGAAGTCTTGTCTTGGTCGACAAACGATGATTTCAGATCATTCTTCCACCTCCTAAATAGCTCAGCCATCTTTTTAAGAGCATAAGCCTTGATCATTGGCTTTTTAACTGGATTCTCCGGATCCTCCTCTGGCGGGAAGGTGAAATTTTCCTGCAGCGCGGTCCAAAGATGAGCTTTCTTCCTATCGCTAACATAAGACACCTGAGAGTCTTTGTCCTTAGGCTTCAACCATTGCTCGATGCTGATTGGGATCATGTCCCTAACTAGAACCCCGCACTGAGCATTAATTTTTTGCTTGGTCCGGAGGGGTTCAATCGGTTGGCCAGCGCGATCAATTTCGATGATCGTGTACCTTTCATCCGCGCGCAACTTTCTCTTCGGGCCTCGTCTCGTTACCGAAGTGTTGCTTGATCCGGAGGGCTAGAAAAGAAGAAAAAGAAGAGAGTTAATATGTGTACATACCAAAAACAATTAATGCATCAATTACCTATTGTCGGCACATGCTTAATTAATTAATATATATACCTGGCCGGACTCCGTTCGGTCACCAGAGCCGTCATCACGGTGTCCTTCCCCCTCCATTCGGTCACCGGAGCCGTCATCACGGTGTCCTTCCTCCTCCATTGTTTGATCATCGTCGTAGCCTGCTTCTTCATCCTGTCTTTCCAGACCATTGATGCATTTGTCGTTGAGAAGCGACAAGACGGCATCACTTTTGTGTGCGATTATCTCCCCCAACACCGCTTCTGTTGCTTCGTCTTGGGGGTGCGGGTCCATAGTTTCTGCAAATATTTACAACATGACAATTATTATTCAAACATGACATATGGATATATTAGTGGCAAACGTAGAACTAGCTAGCTAAGAACAATAAGGAATCATATTAGTGGCCTGGCCTCGACGCTCCTCTAGGGTTTTGGGTGGCCTCGGTAACGCTTCAAGGGTTTGAGGTGGCCTCAACAATGCTTCAAGGGTTCGGGGTGGCCTCGACGACAACGCTCTTTTAACTTGCTAAATTTGGGTGGCCTCAAGAGAGTTTGTCGACCGGGTAGGGGCGCGGCGGGAGGGGGTAGGAGACCGACATCGCTTTTTTCTAGGGTTTGGGTGTCCTCGAGAGTTTTGGTCGAGCGAGAGGGCCGGGGGGTGCTCCCGACGTCCCCCCTCACTTTAACAAAGAACTACCTTAAAAAAAGACTTGCTTCGTCGCGGGTGCTCGATCGGTGCGACGTGGACTCGGTGGAAACACTTTATGAAAATGCGGTGGTGGTCGGGCCGGGTAGTTTTCTTTTCCTTCTTCATTTTTCCTTTGTTTTTTCTTATATGTTTGTTTTCGTTTTCATTCTACATTTTCGTACATATCAAAAAATAAAGTTTCTATACAGAAGTGCACAATTTTTATGAACAAATTACAACATCTAATTTAACTATACATCTAAATAAATATAACTACACATCTAAAATTTTTCTAATCTTTAAACTAAACTAAACATAAACCAAAATAATATAACTACACATCCATCCATACATACATACACATACATATACATCTACATTATATATGGAAAAAATTCTAACTTTTGCATATTCATTTATGAACAAATTACAACAACTCAATTAACTACACATCTAAACTACACATCTAAATTAACTACACATCTAAATTAGGAAAATTCATATGAGCTCACTAAGGGGGCGGCGATCGACGAGGAGGCAGGGCACGGGGGCGACGGTGAGGGGCGCGGCGACGACGACGGTGAGGGGCGTGGCGACAGGCGATGAGGAGGCAGGGGGCGACGACGGTAAGGGGCACCGCGACGGGCGACGAGGAGGCAGGGGGCGGGTGAGGGGTGCGGCGACGGGCGACGGGGAGGCAGGGGGCGCGGGGCGGCAACGGCGTCTGGGTGGCGCGGGACAGCATCGGGGCGACGCGGGACGGCGTCGGAGGCAGGGCGACGACGGCGACGGCGAAGTGCAGAGGGGCAGCCTGGCGGCGTCGTTGGGGCGAGGAAGACGAACTGAATGAAGAATTTCACAAGTGCTAGTTATATAGACGAAGCATTGGTCCCGGTTCGTGACATCAACCGGGACGAATGCGACCTTTAGTACCGGTTGGTGCCACCAACCGGGACCAAAGGCCTTGTGCTGCCGGCGTCGAAAGTTTAGTCCCACCTCGCTAGTTGAAAGATCTCGAGAGTGGTTTATAAGCGCTGCTGCGCCCATCCTCTCGAGCTCCTCTCAACTGCAGGCTTTCGGGCCTAATCTGTCACTTGTGTTTGTGGGCCTGCTGGGCCAACTGCGGGCCTGAATCCTGGCACAATGGGGTTTCTAGTCATATTCAGGCCGTTGTGGCCCAGTAGGTGGCATTTTTTTCTAGTTTTTTGTTTTGTTTTTTGCATTATTTATTTTCTTTTCTTTTTTGCTTTATTTCTTTAATTTTTTTTGCTCTAGGGTCACTAAAATTATAGACTTTCTGTTAGTGCCATTAATTTTCAAATTTGAATTCTTTTAAATTGGTGTGAATTACTAGTTTGTGAATAAGTTTACTAAAAAATAGATTTTTGAGTGATTCTTTTTCCAGCTATTTAACATTATTGTGTTTTATCATTATATTAACTTTGGTAATTTTTAGGTAATTTTAAATCTCTGTTTTAATCAAGAACAGATTTTGTTATTTTAGTTTTCTAATAAAGTTTTTAACAAAAAAATTTCTTTATGAAAATTATTTTTTCCATTAATGTTTTGAACAGAAAATACTTTGATAATTTTAGTTGCATAAATTTTATATAATTTTAGTTTAAAAAATATTAGAGGTTTATAAAAACTTTTTAGTTGATTTCTTTTGCTATTAGAGTTTTATAAAAACTTTTTAGTTGATTTCTTTTGCTATTAGAGTTTTATAAAAATTTTTAGTTTATTGTTTTTTCTATTGAAGAATATTATAGTTTTGTTTTAGTTGATCATAAAATTATATTATAATTGATTATTTTAAGTTCATTATTTTTGCTATTAGTTCATTCTTTTTGCACTGAATGACCCTAAAATTGAAAAACACTACAAATGAACTCTGAAAATGTTGAAAGTTGGCATGGTATCATCATTTCACCCACATCGCATGTGCATAAAAGTTGAGAGGGTTACGGCACAAACTAGATGCACTTTGTGTACAAAACAGACAATCTCTTTCGAAGTATAAGAGTTTGATACGGAAACTCATCTGTTACAAAGGGATTTCATTTTTTAAAACTTATTTGAACTCCAGACTTTTTGTGTGTTCAAAATGCACCATTCAAAGCCACATCATCAATTTTCAACCATTTCTAACTTCATTTGTTATTTTTCATTTATTTATTGATTTTTTTGAGCTGAATGACCTTGAAATTGAAAATCACTACAAATGAACTCTAAAAAGATTGAAAGTTGGCATGGTATCATAATTTCACCCACATAGAATGTGCTAAAAAGTTGAGAGGGTTACAGCAAAACACTACAAGAAATATGCTCAATTGTGACCTTCTGGCAGTGATCGTGGAAGAAATTGTCATAAATCTATGACCATTTCGATCCAATTGGTCGTGGCCTGTTTAGGAGAGTCGAAACCATAAACCATAGTGACTATTTTGGTTAAAAAGGTCGTAATTGCCTTACACAAAATGGTCATAAGCAGACAACAGTGGTCGATAACCTTATTTCTAACTGATTACGACCAATCTAGATGGTCATGGTGTTGTAACATGGATGACTGGATCTCCACATCATCAATTTTACCTATGTGTCGTGTCATTTTTGCTTATGATTCGGTTGTAGCGTCAGTTCGTCCATGGATTGACTTGTTGACTAAAATGGGTCTACATTTACAGACGGGGCCAACTAACACAGTAGAAATGACATGTGGGACCCGTCCCACAAAGGTGAATAAAGCAGAAAAAGGCAAAAAATTTACTTTGCCTCATAGGTTTATATGCACCCATTGTCTAAATACATATTTTAAAAAGTTAAAAAAATTCGAGAAAAAATCCAGCATGTAAATCCGGACACTATATGTGTGTGCACCAAATTTCGATGAAAAATGTCATTTTTTGTGGCTTGTGTGAAAAAGACAATTTTCGATGGTTGATTACAGCTATTAATATTCACAAGCCATTTGTAATCGTTCTTACACATGCAAAAATAATGCCCTTGTTCACCGAAATTTTATGTGCGAACATAGGATGTCCAGATGTATACACGAGATTTTTTCTATACATATTTCATAATAGGTGTATCTACATCTAAGATCGAAAATGCCACTCAAAGAAAAAAGGACCCGTCCCACAAAGGTGAATAAAGCAAGAAAGAAAGGCCACTGCGCCAAAACGCCACTCTCAAAGAAGAAAAAGGACCCGTCCCACAAAGGTGAATAAAGCAAAAAAGAAACCACACCACGTGATTCGAACTAGCTACCAGTCGAGTTCCCCTAAGGAGACAAACCACCACACCATAACAAAGACACTGGTACATTCTCGCTCGTAACCTATTTAGGCCCGTTCGGATACTATCCGCTCTACCCCAGCATCTCCCGAAGCGGACGGAGCGCCAACAATATTGCTGGGAGCGGCTCAGACCGCGCTCCTCGCGCGGAGCTGAGTTAGCAGACGAGAGAGATTCCGAACACGCCCTTAATGGGTAGTGTCGAGTGGGCTTGGGCCTTTGGTGGGACAAGGGCACCTTTTTTTCTTTTATATTTTTCGTTTGCCGAGTGGGCCAAGTACTAGGCCGCGGCTCGTTTTTTGGTCTGTTTTTTGTTCGTTCATTCTTTTTTTACTTTTGTTTATTATTTATACTTCCAATTATATATATATATATATTGAAAAACAAACTTCACATAAAATGTTTGAAAAAATGTTAACCAATCATTTGAAAATCTTACATGTGTATAAAGAAAATGATTACCATATGTACAAAAAAGATACAATGTGTGTGGAAAAAGTTGATCATGTACTTAAAAATGTTAATCGAGCATTTAAAAAATGTTAAACAATTACATAATAACATAAATCAAGCATTTGAAAATGTTAAAATGTGTAAATAAAAAATATTAACAATGTATTAAAAATATTAATCTTGTATTTAAAAAATATTTAAATGTTCTATAAAAAATGTTGACTATGTATTAAAAAAGTTCTAACCAAGCACTTGAAATTGTTAATTGTGAGGTAGCTATAGTTAAAAATTGATCCAGTTACTCCTAAATCGGCAGAAATTTGTCAATTTGACGAGATGTGGATGGAAAGCTATTAACGTGCGACCATTTGGTTACTTTGACATAAAATATGGTCTAATATTTTTGAAAAATTGAATGGTGCTATTTTGCAACAAATATTTGGTAGTTTCTTAAAAAACAGTTTTTCGCACTCGGGAAATGAAAAATGAACTTTTTGTGCAAAAAGAAAATGAAAACACCCTTTGGCAACATTGGTTCAGGAAATTGTACTTGGTTTAGCAAAATAAATGTTATGAACAATCTTAATTGTTCCACATGTTCTGAATTTAGTCAGTGTTATTTCATTTTTGGTTGTCTTCTCTACTTAGAAGAAGTGATAAATATCTATAGTTAGAACAACTTTATTCACATTAATTCTTTGATCTAACAATTTCCTCATATATGATTTCAACAAATATATACCCCCCCCCCC
>NC_041392.1:655324120-655371101 GCF_002162155.2 Triticum dicoccoides
AAAATGAACTTTTTGTGCAAAAAGAAAATGAAAACACCCTTTGGCAACATTGGTTCAGGAAATTGTACTTGGTTTAGCAAAAGAAATGTTATGAACAATCTTAATTGTTCCACATGTTCTGAATTTAGTCAGTGTTATTTCATTTTTGGTTGTCTTCTCTACTTAGAAGAAGTGATAAATATCTATAGTTAGAACAACTTTATTCACATTAATTCTCTAATCTAACAATTTCCTCATATATGATTTCAACAAATATATACTCCCCCTGTTCCATAATAAGTGTCGTGTCTGCAGTTCATTGAGATCCGGACATGTTGTTTTTATAGTTTCTCTTGCATGATGAGCTATATGCCTCTTGTCTTTGCCAAGGTCGGCTTGCCTGGATGAGCATGCATGGATATGATTTTGATTAATAAAGATTTAGGATACAATTGAAATTATATTCATGTTGATCTATTACTGCGAATGACTGTATCAACCATGGAATAGAACGACCCGTTTCTGTTTTTGAATTCCAAAGTATCTTTACATCGAGCTATTGAAATTCTATAAAAAACAAATCTTTCTCAAAACTGATGTAGGAAAAATTTCTATCGACTTACACTTTCCATATTCAAATGTTGTTACTTGTTTTTTACTTTAGATTCTGAACTATATGCCGCTTAAGATAGCATTTGTTTGTACTTTCCAAGGAGTAACAAGAAACAAGTTGCAACCGAGCCCTTCCAATATGGATTCATCTAGGACATCCCGCCACCATATGCACGTCTTATGGTTGTTGCCAAAACTCCTAGTGAATTTGAAATAGGCCATGGACATGGATCACCAAAGTGAAAAGAATGCCACCGAGATTCAATCATAAACCGCAACGTTGCTAGAGTTTTTGGTATAATGCCAATTCTTTGTCCTCTATATAGCTATTCTTGCATTGATGCATGCATGAAAAAATATTTTAGTATTACCAATGATTTTGTATGTAAATTAAATTGCTAGCCCGTGCAGCAGTGATGACCACTAGCTTAATTTTCATTGGTTACTCATTTGTGACACGGATCGATGATGTGGCGAACATCCGGCCATCCATGCCCAGGAAACCCACATCCATCCATCGTCCATCCAGCTATATTCGGATAAATAAAGCTATCCATCCATCCACCGCACCCAAGCCCCTCGTCACCTCCTCTGTCCCTCTCCCACGAGACTCTCCTCACCGCCGCCACCTACGGCGGTCGATCCTGGCCGAATCCGGTGGCCGCCGGCAGCGCCCAGCACACCCACGTGATCCCCTCGGCCCGCTCCTCCATCTCCTCTGGCCAGATTCGACGGGCGCGTCCTCCTGCGACCATGCGCAAAACTCTCCATCCACTAGGGTTTGGGCCACCGCGTCGCAAGTGTGGCTCCGGCGTTGCTCCGGTGATTCAGATCCACTCTCTTCCCTCGTCACACCCCTCCTTCATTCTCCTCCTCACCACGTACCCTCTAACTCTCAGATCCGTCGTCGCTCGAGCACCGGATGCCATGTACGGGATGGCTGCTTCCTCCCCTGCCCAGATGCCATGGAGCGGCTAGATCTGGGCGTGTACGACGACGCCCAGTGAGACGGCCTGGCCTACCACCCCAAAGCCATAGCAAGGCGGGTGAGGGAGGAGTAGACCGCAGTCATATGGTAGCCAAGAGGGATCTGAAGCGTTCGTCTCCTTCGAGCACCAAGACGGGTCTGCGGTGGATGCTGGGTTGGAGCTCGGGTCGATGGCGTGGCCATGGAAACGACCTCCTTGACCTCGACAGCCAAAGCGTCGGCAGTGGAACATCTGATTCCTGAACCTTTTCTTTTCCTCTTTTAATTTAAAGTTCTTATTAGCTTAGTTGTAGATTTCTAAGCATGCCATCTTGTTGTGATTAATTATGTTAGTTTAGTTCTAGATTTCGGTTGCTACTACTGTTGCATAATTGACCCTGAGTATTCTGTCATCTCATATGCTTCCATGGCTTGCCTACCAACCTGCTCGAGCAGTAACATAAACCAAGTTATTTGAGCAACCAACCAACAACAACGATAGTAGCACCAACTGTGTTCCTATTCTACTCTCTATTGGAGACTGATGAATGTTTAGCACTTTATGGCAGCCCCATATGCAACAGGAGACCAGCAAAAGCAGCGAGTGAGAGCGGCTGTGAATGCATAGTTGGCGTCGATGACTGCATAGAGTAGTGTGAGCTAGGCTACATCTGATGCGAGTGGAAGAGCGTGGCTTATAGTCAACTCCCACAATGGTCTGTCAACTAGCTCTTTCAATTGTGTTAATTTGCTGTCATCCAGATTCAGAGTTATATAAGAGTATTGATATACTTGGAGTTAGTTGTTAGCTTATTCGTACAATATATAAGAATATAGATAGATTTGGAGTTAGTTTTTAGCTGCCATCTAGCTCTTTAAATTGAGTTGATTTGCTTACTGAAATTAGGTCGATTCCTTGATGTACTATTTTTCTTGATATGTTTGATGTTCATCGATCGTCCAGATTTACTAGCACACCAGATATAAATCTAGACTGATGCCATTCAATAGATTTTTCTAGACATTTTATTGGATCATGAGATGATTGGCGTGGCAGGTTGTGTTTGGCTAACATATTGCATTGGAAATATATTGTTCTTCATCGCCTAGTGTCATTGTTGCAGATAATAGGGCATGTAGATAGCACGTTATTTTGCTAGTGGCTACTTATGCTTATTGTGTCTCACACCGAAAAATAAAAATGCACAATGAGCTTGTTTGACTTTTTCGATGTTATAGTATACTTGATCAGGGTAGTTTATTTCCTGTGATCTTTCCTATCACGTGCACATATTAATTTTTGTTGACTTGAATCTGTTATGCCCTTGATATGCCCTTGATTTTTTTACTTAGCTTGACCTAGAACAACAGCATCCTTGATTTTTACTGACCCCACCTCGCTCTAGCTCTCGTAGACCCAAAGGAGCTTGTATGCAATGCACCTCCTCTCTGGTGGTGAGAGCGTACACGGGTCGTGGGTCCAACTAATTTCCATGTTTGTGGCCGCTCCTACCACTGCCCTCTCCTTAAGGACACAACCAGAAAGACGCTCAATAAACAGATCGTCGTCCTCTCAAAGCGGAGGGGTCAGCTCAAGCGATAGTCAGTTTCTAGTATTCTCTACCGTGTTGATGTGGCTTGTTTACCTCGTCCTTGCTACACTTGATCGCATTATATGATCTCTGCTCGAGGATCTGATAGAGATGGTTCATTCAAAATAGTAGAGTATATGATTCATGTTTTGTTATAGTTTGTTTGCTTGTCCCAATCCTCTGTTTCATGGCTGCTATGTTTCCTTTCCTAATCGCATTGCACATATTTTTGGTACTCAAAATGTGACATTATTCAGTCAATTTCAGTCCCTGTCGCAGTCCAACAGGCATTCCTTTGTCGTTGGACACTGGTAATTAAGAGAGAGCATTGTGTACTCTCTGATTATTTGTCTATTGATTGCTTGAAGCATCTATCTTACTAGCTTTTAGAATGGAGAAACTCGTGTCATTTCATATATGATCTGAATGAAATGATTAGGACTTGTTGCAGTGGATTTATTTGACATTGTATATTGTACTAAAGAAACAACATATGTGCTCCTGAAAAGTACTATGTTCTTGTCTGCTACATGTTCCCATTTAAGCTACGTGCCTGATTTAAATTTCAACAATGGTTTGTTTTGCATGCTTACCTTTTTGGTAAACTTGGTGCCATGCTTATTTCATGTAGCTAATAGTAACCTACAAAAAATTGTAATTGCCAAGATTGATTTGTTCTGCTTTCCTGCTACAAACTTTTCGAATAACTACTACTTAATTAGTAGCATGTAGATTGGATTATTATTTTGTCAACATTCTATTCCAGAGATATATACAAAATCATGTGTTGGCCATCCCATGTAGCAATCACTGCTAGTCTGTATTGAGCAAACAGTGCACCGCACTGTAGCTAATCTCGTGCAGCAGTTGCCTCCCGGGACGCGGGTGTGCGTCGTGCGCAGTTTAGATTTTCCAGTCTTTCTTTCAAAATGTCAGGTGTTGTATTAGTATCATGATGTTAGCTTCTTAAATTCTGCTACTAGGACATCTATTCTTGAATAGTTTGCTTATAAAGTTTCCTAGTCATTCATAACCAACTGCAATATATTGATGGACATAGTACTCTGCTCATGTGTAGATCTTTCTTTAAATGTCAGGCTAACATGGAAAGTGCTATGGAACAAGAGGTACCAGAAGGTGAAGAACCAAAGAGTGATGTTGTTGCTGACCTTTTCTCACTAAAGAATGGCCCTCCAGCAGATTCCCTCACTGGATGTGTTGTTTTGGTTGGTGCCATCTTATGTTACTGGTTACTAGTGCACAATATGGACATGTGCCATCTTATGAACATGGGGTAATAATACTAAGCTACTGGTTGTGTTATATTGGTTGGTGCATCTTATGAACCTATGGTGTAATGATACTGTTGGGCCTAACTTATTGAAATCCTGGAGAATTATATTATTATTATCATCATTATATTCTCATGTGTTGGCTGACTGCCAAATTGCCAATGTATTTTTGTTTTTGAGATTCTGTTGGTTGTTGTTGGTCGCATTTCAATAAGGGCTGGATTGAAAAAATAAATTGTGTGAGTGGGTTGGACCGTTTCAAGGCCAAATATATTTTTTATGGAAAAAAATCAAAATGTTTTTGTTGGGTAGATAAAAGGGCTGGCCCAGTTAATGATGGATTAAATAAATTTGTTGCACACCACAGCCCAAGAACTGATCTATTGGGCTCGACCCATGCTTGTGGCCAAAAGTAAATTTAAAAGTGGGCTGAATTATTGGGCTTAGCCCATTAAAACAACTGATTTGGACCGATCCTACATGGTATCCATGTCATCGCATGTGCCATGTTGGCTCGGCCACATCAGATCCTACGTGGTCTAGGCTCATTAGTAGTGACCATAATTTTCGTCAAAGATTTAATGACCAAAATTTTGGTCAAGGGCGGCCATGACCAAAATTCCAGAGAAGGTCACGTTTGTTCGTTCTTGACGATCAACTGTTGAGCTTCCAAATTTGGTCAAAAAAGGTCAATAAACGAAATCAATGACAAATTAACGACCAAAATGGGGAGTCATAATTGGCCGTATTTCTTGTAGTGAAAACTGGATGCACTTCGTGTACAAAATGGACAATCTCTTTCGAAGTATCAGGGGTTCGGACGAAAACTCATCTGTTACAAAGGGATTTCAGTTTTTGAACTTATTTCAACTCCAGACTTTTTGTGTGTTCAAAATGCACCATTCAAAGCCACGTCATCAATTTTCAACCCTTTCTGACTTCATTTGTTATTTTTCATGCATTTACTGATTTTTTGAGCTATAAGACCCTGAAATTCAAAAGCATTTCAAATGAACTCTGAAAATGTTAAAAGTTGGCATGGTATCATCATTTCACTCACATAGCATGTGCATAAAAGTTGAGAGGGTTACGGCAAAAACTAGATGCACTTCGTGTACAAAACGGACAATCTCTTTCGAAGTATAAGAGTTTCATACGGAAACTCATCTGTTACAAAGGGATTTCATTTTCTTGAACTTATTTGAACTCCAGACTTTTTGTGTGTTCAAAATGCACCATTCAAAGCCACATCATCAATTTTCAACCCTTTCTGACTTCATTTGTTATTTTTCATGAATTTACTAATTTTTTTGAGCTGAATGACTTTGAAATTGAAAAGCACTACAAATGAACTCTAAAAAGGTTGAAAGTTGGCATGGTATCATCATTTCACCCACATAGCATGTACTAGAAAGTTGAGAGGGTTACGACAAAAACTGGATGCACTTCGTGTACAAAATGGACAATCTCTTTCGAAGTATCAGGGTTTCGGACGAAAACTCATCTGTTACAAAGGGATTTCATTTTTGAACTTGTTTCAACTCTAGACTTTTTATGTGTTCAAAATGCACCATTCAAAGCCACATGTATAGATAAGTGACCAAAATAATAGAAGTTCATCATCACATTATGTGTGTCAAAAACCATTACAGATTCACGTGGATAGATAAGTGGCCAAATTAATAGAAGTTCATCATCACATTAAAAACAAAGTACATACATAGTTCTCATTGTACAACATATAGCTCTCCAGAGCATCTAGTTAAACCATACATTGAAACTATGTGAAACCTTTCAATGCAACAATAAATGCGATCATAATCACAACCAAGGTAAAAATTGATCCAACGGCATAATGATACCAAGACTCGGTATGAATGGCATATTTTCTAATCTTTCTCATCTTCAACCGCATTGCATCCATCTTGATCTTGTGATCATCGACGACATCCGCAACATGCAACTCCAATATCATCTTCTCCTCCTCAATTTTTTTATTTTTTCCTTCAAGTAATTGTTTTATTCTTCAACTAAATTTAACCTCTCGACAATAGGGTCGGTTGGAATTTTCGGTTCAACTACCTCCTACATAAATAAAATCTATGTCAACATGATGGGCATAATTGTCATAAAAAATAAATAAACCAAATAGTTATAAAAGATAATATATACCACATCCGAATCATAGCCAGGACGAGGGCCGACGGGGGCGGATACCAAAACCATCACACTATATAATAACAAGCAATAATAAAAGTAAGAAAATTAGACAAGTATCTATCTAAAGTAAGAATTTTTTTTCTTTCAGAAGAAGATAAGAGGCTCACCACAGTGGTGCAGGTGACGAGATCGGAACGGGCGATCGACGGTGGTGAAGACGGGGACGGGACGTGACAGACCGCTAAACCTAGACAAATCTCGGGGAAAATGGAGCTTGGAGGTCGAGCTTCGAGAGGAGAAAGCTTAACTAGCGTGGCTCGGGCATTTCATCGAACACCTCGTGTGCATAGGAGGTGAGCTAGAGCACCCAAATGCCCTCTCCTCGCCGGCCAGAAAAAACAGAGCACTATGGAGTGCTCTTCTGCGGCGACGGGGTATATATAGGCAACTCATTTGTCCCGGTTCGTGGCTGGAACCGGGACTAAAGCCCAACCTTTTGTCCCAGTTCGAGCCAAGAACCGGGACCAATGAATCCAGCCCGTCGCCTGACTCTAAGTTCAGGTCTTGAGTGATATCCTCCCCTCCGCGGGTATCCGGCTTGGAGGGATCGGGAATCCGAATGTAGCGAGTCCTTAAGATAGACGATGGGTCACCGCACTGTCCCTCTACCACGAAAACGTGGTGGGTGACTTGGGGAGAGTTAATCTCTCTCAGATCGGTTTTAGGCCCAATCTGGTCGTAATCCGTAGCGACTCCCAGGGCGGCGAAGCGATCCAAGAGCTTGTTTATGGAGGAAAGCTCCATTGGATCTAACTGCTCGGCGAGTTCCGAACTGACATGAAGATTGTTTTCGATGGCTCGAGAGGTCATCATCAGCGCAGAAGCCGAACAGGCGGTCATAAGAAAACCACCTAGCCGGAGGGTTTGGCCGACAGCCAAAGCTCCCTTAGCAATGGTGCCGTCTTTAAAGACGGGGCGAGGCATCCTTCCTGATGGCGACGACACAGAGGAACTCTCAATGAAAGCACCAATGTCGGTGTCAAAACCGGCGGATCTCGGGTAGGGGGTCCCGAACTGTGCGTCTGGGCCGGATGGTAACAGGAGGCAGGGGACACGAAGTTTTACCCAGGTTTGGGCCCTCTCGATGGAGGTAAAACCCTACGTCCTGCTTGATTAATATTGATGATATGGGTAGTACAAGAGTAGATCTACCACAAAATCAGAGAGGCTAAACCCTAGAAGCTAGCCTATGGTATGATTGTTGATGTGTATGTTGTCCTACGGACTAAAACCCTCCGGTTTATATAGACACCGGATAGGGTTAGGGTTACATAGAGTCGGTTACAATGGTAGGAGATCTGAATATCCGTATCGCCAAGCTTGCCTTCCATGCCAAGGAAAGTCCCTTCCGGACACCGGACGAAGTCTTCAATCTTGTATCTTCATAGTCTAGGAGTCCGGCTGAAGGTCTAGTTCGGCTATCCGAACACCCCCTAATCCAGGACTCCCTCAACGCCCCTGGCCATCAAGTCAGGTTCGGAAACTTAAACTACACTGCGGACATCCGCGGAGACTTGATCTTTGACGGATTCAAGCCCATGTCAGGTGCGCCGCACAATCACGATGAGCATGACGTAACTCTGCTGTCAGACAGTGTTCGGTAAATCGCGTCTGCAACTACTCCGGCCTTCAATCCGGAGCAAATTGCACCATCCTAGGACGAATGGAGGCCACACTCTCAATGGCGATGGAGTCGGATACTGACTTCACCCCTTACGAGAGCCGTGTCGCCGAACCACGGGATTCGTCTCCGGCCACGGACTCCGAGCCGTGTGCATCCGTTCCTATCGAATCCGACTGGGCGCCGATCATGGAGTTCGCCTCCGCGGATATCTTTCAGCATTCTCCTTTCGGCGATGTGCTAAATTCATTAAGGTCTCTCTCCTTGTCAGGAGAACCTTGGCCGAACTATGTCCGGCTAGAATGGGATGCGGACGACGAAGGAATTCGCTGCCCACCCACCACCCACCTAGTAGCCACTATCGACGATTTAACCGACATTCTCGACTTCGACTCCGGAGACATCGACGGTATGGACGATGATGTAGGACTCTGTTCGAGAATTCATCCGATTAACCAGTTAACTTGCCGATTAATCCCTACTCATAGGGTCCCCGAGTAGCCGATTACCCGATAAATCGTCCGATTAATTGATTAAATGGCCGATTAACTTGCCGATTAGCCTATTAATCCCCTACTCACCAGCCGACCGAGCAGCTACCAGTTAACGATTTCCTCAACAAAGGAGACGAATAGGAACCACCGCCCACAGGGAGCTGGACCGCCATCTCATCATATGATATATACACGGTGGACACCCCCAAAGAAGGCAACGGCAACGAGACAGCGGAGGAAGACCCCTCCAAGAAGCAACCCAAGCGCCGACGTCAGCGGCGCCCCTCTAAGTCCCGCCATAGAAAAAGTAGTGATACCAGCTCAAGAGACAATAACACTCCGAATAGTGCCAAAGACGACAATAATGCCCTCCAGAACGATTTAGAGTAGGAGGGTGAACAAGCTAGCCCTCCAGAGCGGGCGGCAGATGGAGAATCGGAGGAGGACAATTACATGCCTATCTCCTAAGACGGGGTGAGCCTCGGTGATGAAGAATTTATCGTGCCTGAGGATCCCGTCGAACAGGAGCGCTTCAAGCGCCGGCTTATGGCCACAGAAAATAGCCTGAAGAAAAAGCAACAAAAGCTTCAAGCTGATCAAGATCTGCTAGCAGACAAATGGACCAAAGTCCTTGCGGCCGAGGAATACGAACTCGAGCGCCCCTTCAAGAATTACCCAAAGCGCAGGTTGCTACCCCACTTCAAGGAGGAAGCATTGCAACCTACATCACCAGTGTACGATGCGGCTGACCGGCCACCTCGTGGCCGAGCCACAGAGGCGTTTCGGCCTGAAGTTCAGCCTGCACCCCGCCGCCACTCAAACAAAAATACCAAAGCCTGGGGTAACACATGGGACCTGCGAGACGTATTGGAAAACAAGGCAAAACATGCAAGATCGATCTACGGATCACGGGGGCACACACCAATACGCGACGATGATCGTCATGCCGGATACACTAAAAGCAAATCCGGCCGAGCCGGTCACGGCAGACAAGACTCGTATGAACCGTGTCGCGATGTAGCCCGGCATAGAGGCGCCGCACACCCCTTATGCTTCACTGATGAAGTAATGGATCACGAATTCCTAGAAGGGTTTAAACCCGTAAACATCGAATCATACGATGGTACTACATACCCCGCGGTATGGATAGAAGACCTCTTCCTCCACATTCATATGTCCCGCAGGGATGACCTACATGCCATCAAGTATCTCCTTCTCAAACTCAAAGGGATGGCTCGGCATTGGCTCAATAGCTTGCTGGCAAACTCCCTAGGAAGTTGGGAGAACTTGTCAGAGGCATTCCTGGACAATTTCCAGGGCACTTACGTGCGACCGCCGGACGCTGACGATTTAAGTCATAACTCAGCAGCCAGGGGAATCGGTCAGGAAATTCTGGACCCGGTTCCTAACCAAGAAGAACCAAATTGTCGACTGTCCGGATGCAGAGGCCTTAGCGGCATTTAAGCATAATATCCGTGACGAATGGCTCGCCCGGCATCTCGACCAAGAGAAGACAAAATCCATGGCAGCCCTCACGACACTTATGACCCGCTTTTGTGCGGGCGAAGATAGATGGTTGGCTCGTAGTACCAATACAGCAAGCAAACCTGGCATATCACAAGCCAGGGATAGCAACAGCAAACCACAACGCAACAAACACAAGCGCCGCAAACATGGTGAAAACGCCAAAAATACGGCAGTTAATGCCGGGTTCAGTGGCTCAAAGTCCGGTCAGTAGAAAGGGCCGCCCAAAAATACAAATCCGGGTCCATCCAGTCTGGACCGCATACTCGCTCGCCAATGCCAAATTCATGACACCCCAGAAACGCCAGCCACCCATACCAACAGAGAATGCTGCGTCTTCAAACAATCCGGCAAGGCAGGCGTCAAAAATGAAGAGGGGTCTCAAAGCGACGACAGCGATGAGGATCCCAGATCGCCGAACACAGGAGGGCAAAAGAAATCCCCCCCATATTCATTCGGTGAATGTGGTAAATACCACCCAAATTGCCCACTTGGACCAGAGATGCACCCTTAGGGATGGCGGCTCAACGGAACTCGCCGTCCCACAATATAAGCTAGGGCCGGTCACCTTCAACCGCACTGATCGTCCGGTTAACGCCAATCGGGGCAATCCAGCCGCACTAATCCTCGACCCAACAGTAGACGGTTTCCACCTCACTTGAGTCCTTATGGACGGAGGTAGCAGTTTAAAACTCCTTTACCAGGACACAGTGCGCAAGATGGGCATCGATCATTCAGCGATCAAGCCCACTAAAGCCACCTTTAGAGGCATCATGCCAGGTATGGAGGTTAGCTGTACAGGCTCCATTGCCCTCGAGGTAATCTTCGGATCACTAGAAAATTACCATATAGAAGAGTTAATCTTTGAAATCGCCCCTTCTAGCAGTGAGTAGCAAGCACTGCTCGGGTGAACCGCGTTCGCTCGATTCAACGCGGTGCCACATTATGCCTACCGTAAGCTCAAAATGCCCAGTCCACACGGCGTCATCATGGTTCATGGCAAGGCTGAACCTTCCTTCGGCACCAACAAATACATCACTGCCTTAGCAGCAGGAACAACGAGCAGCACCTTGCAGCCGAACCTCGAGTCGACGCCCAGGCTCCCGGACACCGTCAAGGGGCTCCGAACTACTTCGCGGAAGGATACCCCGGCTCGTCCAGAGCTCAACTAAACACTCCGGCGAAGGCCATGACAGGCCGAACTCAGTGGTTCAATTGCCCTCTGGCACGAAAACATTTCTTATATTTCCTTCGTAGGTTCACCTTTGCACCGACCAGGACGGACTCCATAGAGGCAGCTCGAACGCGTCAGGGGATCCTTAGACATTCCCCGCAGTGAACGTCCGGCTACAATACGGATCCGCACTGAAACTCTCCCCCCTGGTCACAACAGGTTCTGCTATCACAACTCCTTTTTTATCACATTACTTGTATACATACGCATAGACATATTATTCAAATACAACATGTGGATTTATATGATGTTCACCTGCTGATTATTTCCTACCGAAATCATTTCGTCAAATGGCATCCGTACACAGCGATATGCCTTAAATATGCCAGGGGCTTCGTTTTCCCGTAACACGGCAATAAAAGTCCAAACACCTTCATGGAAGTTTGGCACCCCGAACTTATAACATTATATGCATCAGCTCCAAATCATGTCTTGGGTCAATAGTTGGGTTTGCCCGGCTCCCATGTTTTGGTACCTTACGTTTCGCTATATCGGCTAAGGTAGCACTAGGAGAACTACTGCGATTGTGTCCCGGTTCTTCCGGATGAGCACCTCAGTAGAGAAAGCCGAAAACTGACTGTCATGATACGGCGAGAGCTGGTCAGCTGTTCGAGCGGTCACAAAATCTTTAAGGATTTCTCCCACATAATGCCATGACCAATGCAGTGTGCGATGGATTGGTGTTTTCTCCGATCAGGCACTTATAGAGCCCCTAGTACGGTCTTCTTAACACAAGGGGCTGCGCCGACCATACTAAAGCTCCTATGGCTAAGTGAGAGTGATAAAGCCCTATAGTCCGATTGCCTGGTTCGTTGTGCTGAGCACCTCCCTCGGAGGACCCAAAATTGGGATAAAGAGTGCTCAGGTTTATCCAGAACACCCCCGAACTTCTTACATGGCGCATAAGCCGATGACTGGCCAACTCTGAGCCTTAACATACAAAGGGCCGCACAGGAGGGTAAAATTTTATATAACAGGCGACATATAAACGACCTTGTTCAAACATTACAAAGGACAACATGATCGGCATTCATGGAAATATAATGTCCTTGGTACATAGCTCCGCTGCAAGGTAGGATCCTTTCAGGACACTCCTATAATACAATTCGGGCTTGCGGTGCTCCTTCCCCTCTGGTGGTCCCTCGGTCACTAGATTTTCGGCATCCATCTTCCCCCAGTGCACCTTTGCGACCATTCGCGCTCCTTCTATACAGACCGACTGCTTGATGACGTCAAGTCGAGGGTAAGCGCTTACAAGCCACCTCACGAGCCTGAAGTAGCTGCTTGGAATCAGCTCGGCAGGCCATAGCCGGATAACCATATCTTTCATGGCTAGTTCTGCCGCCTTATGCAGTTCGATCAGCTGTTTCAGTTGATCGGCAAAAGGCACCGAATAATTCGGTGCCAAATACTGCGACAAGAAGAGCTTATCTACGGTGTTCCTTCCTTCGGCTCGGTAGAATTGAGCGGCATCTGATATACTGTGAGATAGCTCGGCAAATACACCTAAGAAGTCCGGATTCACAATCAGAAACATAGTTTTCCCTTCAAATACTTGCTTTACATGGGAAAATCCTTACCCGCCGCAATCTTCCTTGCCTCTTGGATCGCCTGCAGGGCGCTTTGGGTTCCCCCCGGGCGTCGCTCGTGGCTTGACGCGCCTTGGTGAGTTCGGACTCTTTCTCCGTTAAACTCTGCTCCAAGGCCTCGCATTTACTTACGGCCTCTTGCAGCTCCTGCTCAGCTTTAATAACTCTGGCTTTGTGTTTCTCACGAAGAGTCCGCTCCATGGCCGCCTTTTTCTCAGCCTTGGCAACGGCCCTTTTGAGGGCCTCGACTTTGGTCATAACCCCTAGCACAAATTATGCGGCCTATTTCATACTGAACATTTATTTCCCAATAAATGCGTGCAATGCTTGTTCATACCTTGTTTCTCCCTCAACTGCATTTTTAATTGGCCAATTTCTTCTATGGCCCACTCCAGACTTTGATTCAGTCCGGAGATCTCCGCAGTACGAGAGGTAGCAGCCGATACAGGTACCTTCTTGGAACATAAGGGAAATCAATATCACTCAATGAGTCTTCCTGCGATCATCAATGCGATCCCCTGTCTGGTTCCTTCTTTCACCGAACAGGGTATCAGGGGCTACTATCTATACTATGACACTCTTCGGCAACTTATAAAACATACCTCAAAGCCTCTTATAAGGCTGATACATGATTCATTCAGTCCACTCTCGGTTGACCGAATCTTCTCAATCACCGCACCCATAAGGGCATGGTGTTCGTCAACAATGGAGGCGTCTCGTAACACCACCAACAAAGCATCTGACACCTCTGGATGGAGAGAGGTCGCCGGCGGAACAGGCACGCTCCCTCTAGCTGAAGGAGGCTGCCTTCTTGATTCTGGAGCCGTATAAACCTCTAGAATCTCATCCGGTGAGGAGCCGAACTCAAGGTCGCCCCCGCCGTCAGACCCTATGGGAATCTTTTCCCCCACGTGTCCGGCCCCTGCGGTTTGACCTCCAGGCGCCGCCTTCACGGTTTCTTCCTTTCCTCCTTGGCCGGGGTCCTCCTGGGACAAAGCCTGGGGGAGTTGAATAAACATGCGTTAAGCGCTTCCTTCGGGTCATGCGGATAGAAAAGTTTGATAAACTCACCGAACTTGCAGGGCGGGACATTTGGTACCCGCGGTCTTCGGCGGAGTCCGGCCATGATTTGCTGGACTTGTAAAGAACCTTCCAAATGTCCTCGTGCATGGAGCCGAAGAACCTTCGCAAAGTTTGGTGCCTGGCCGGATTGAAATCCCATAGATTGCAAGTTCGGTGTTGACAAGGCAGTATCCGGCTGCCTAACATCACCTGGACTACGTTGACAAGTTCAATGTTCTTATCTCCCATATCTTTAACGCGCATCTGAAGCACCGAAAGTTCGTCGGATGAGGACCAGTCCAGGCCTTTCTTGACCCAGGATGTAAGCCGCAGAGGGGCACCGGATCGAAACTCGGGAGAGGCGGCCCATTCCTTGCCGCACAGCTCAGTGATGTAAAACCACTGTTGTTGCCACTCCTTGACAGAATCATTAAAGGTTCCCGTTGGCCATATGACGTTGGGCATCTTGCTCACCATAGCGCCCCCGCACTCAGTGTGCTCGCCGCCCACCACCTTGGGCTTCACATTAAAAACCTTCAGCCATAAACCAAAGTGCGGCGAAATGCGGAGGAAAGCCTTGCACACGACAATAATTGTTGATATGTTGAGGAAGGGATTGGGGGACATATCGTGAAGATCGATCCCATAATAGTACATTATGCCACAAACGAATGGGTGGAGGGGAAACCCTATCTCGCGGACAAAATGAGGGAGGAATACAACCCTCTCATATGGTTTCGGCGTAGGGACGATCTGTCCCGCCGTCGGGAGACGGTGGCTGATTTTCTTGGCCAAATACCCAGCCTCCTGAAGCTTTTTGATATCCTTGTCTCGGATGGTAGAGGCCATCCATTTTCCTCCACTAGTGCAGAACCGGGCAATAGCACCGGTTCATAAGGCCCTTCAGTGCCGGTTCGGTAACCGGCACTAAAGTGTGGGCATTAAAGCCCCCCCCCCTTAGTACCGGTTCAGCATGAACCGGATCTAAAGGGCAACCACGTGGCACGAGCTAGCTCCGGGGGCAGGGAGCCCTTTAGTACCAGTTGGTGACACCAACCAGTATTAAAAGGTTGGGGGGTTTTGGGTTTATGATTTTTTTTTCATTTAGTTTTGTGTTTTCCATTTAATTCTTTTTTGTTTGCTGGTATTTTACGATACTACATATTGTACACGTTATGCATATATATAAATAGAATTTCTAGTAGAACCGATCATATATATATATCATCGAATGTCTCACAACCACCATTAATTCACACATATATACACACATGTATATATATATATATACAATTAGCTAGCTATATACAATTTCTCCTAATTGGTGCCTTCGGAGCCAGTGGCATTAGCCTAATTAGTGCCTTCAGAGCACGAAGACAATTGGAAGTGTTTCATGGGGGCGGTAGCGGGTAATAGTATTCTCCTTTGGGATCTATAACCTGGTCGAGAAAAAATCCCGCTATTTCCTCTTGAATTGCTTCTATGCACTCCTCTGCTAGGAGCTGCTCCCGCACCTCTCTGAACTGTTAAGAAGGAGATCAATATGCATGTGTATTAGTTGTGTGAGTAGATATCGATGATGGTGTAAAAAATGTGAATAGTGTTCTAACAAACGTACCTAGTCCTGTCTTTGAGATCTGCTCCTTTCGGACGCCATCATGCGAATGCTCTCGCAAACGTAGTATGCACACAGATTATTCCCCGGCGCCTGCTTCAGGGCCTTTATGAGAATGGAATTTGATCAGATAATAATTAATCAAGCATGATAATTAAAGAGATGGCAGCTAGCTAGCTAGTACTACTTAATTACTTACCTTTGGTCGATACCATTTTAGCTTTCATTTCCATTGGCCTGGAGTGACGCCGATGAACTTTGCCCAAGCCCTGCCCGCGAGAAAGAAAATGAATAAAGGGGTTATTAAATAGTTCATATCAGGAAATGCCGAACTAAATAGGCCGAGATATAGTTAATAATGATTGAAATTACCTGTTGACTATCCCAAACAAGATGGTGTAGTCACTTTCTTTTTTAAGTAGTGAGTCCAGTATTTCAACTGTTCCTTCATCAACTTTAATGATTAACAAGATCCAGTGAAATCTGCATGCACACACATTTGCATGCCTTAATTAAGCGGGCATATGTAAGAAAAAACATGTAGCTAGCTAGTAGGCAAAAACAAAATTTGTAGTACAAGACAGTGTGACTCACTCGAAGTTGTAAGGAATTAGTATATCTTCATTGGTATTGAGGCGCTTGAAGAACTCTAGCATGCTTTCCTCTACACTTTTTTCATAATATGCATCTAATTTCCATGTGTATTCATTAATGGTATTTGGGTCAATGAACCCAATGCCATAGCATCCACCTTTTTTCATTTCATACATCTTCATCCTGCATAATATCACAGAAAAGAATATAGTGAGGATAATTACAGGTAATGATTGATCAAAATGATCACTACAACTAGCTTCAGACTTAAATTATAGAAAGAAATCACTTACAGACAATAGCAACTGACGATAGATTTGTCAAGTGCATCTTGATTGTATAACTGAAATAGTTTTGAATACTCAACGGACACAGCTTTCTCATGGAAGTAATGATCCTTCTTGACATTCACCATGAGGGACTCTCGATTGGAAATCTTGGTAATGTCCATGTACCATTGATGCAGTTCATACATTCTCATTGGGAGCTTGTTGACCTCGTCTGGCTCGACCAAAGGTTGGCCCCAGACATATTTCCGTTTTATTTCCTCGCGTGTGTTGTTGGCACAACAAGCGGGGGGATTGATTGCGTCGCCTGTTCTCCCAGCTGGGGAACGGTTTTACTGCATGTTTTGACAGCTGATTTTCTCGACCTCGAGCTCGCCTCTTTCTATATACGTGCTCGATTTGACTTCCCGAGGTGGCGCTCATAGTCTGTGTCAATAGCCTTGGGAGCTGGTGCGCTAGCCATACGAATGAAGTGGTCAATCTTTTCCTCAGGCACTTTCTCCCTTGGTGGCGGTGGCGGTTTCGGTGCAAAATGGGCTTCCCCCTCGGCCTTCTATATGGCTGCGTTTTCCTCCTCAGACTTGTCATAAGGCCTCTGCGGAAGAGGCGCGAGGCTGCTTGGACCATATTGAAATCGCTTGCCTCCGCCTGTACCTCCCGTCCTACCTCAACTTGTACCGCTACGCACCATAGCTGCGGCGGCTCTCTTCCGTGATTGCTGAGGCGGTGGGGAGGGCTGACGTGGTTGAGTTGGATGAGGAGGAGTGGCCTGAAGCTATGCCAGACTTGGAGGAGGAGTGGCCTGAAGTTGTGCCAGACTTGGAGGAGTGGTCTGACGCTGTGTCGGACTTGGAGGAGGAGTGGCCTGACACTTTGCCAGACATGGAGGAGGAGGAGTAGCCTGATGCGTTGGTGGACTTGGAGGAGCGGGAGTCTGCTGACTCGGTGGCGGACTTCGACGAGGAGTCGGTTGACGCGGTGTCGGTGGCCTTCGAAAGATGATGCAATCCTTTCTCCATAGGATGATACGATGTTTGGCCTCTCCCAGTGTGTGCTCCTCGTCACCTCCAGGAATGTCAAGCTCTAGCCCCGAATATTGGTCCACCACCTCATCAACCAAGACACGAGCATAGCCCGCTGGAATCGGGTTGCAATGGAAGGTTGCCTCGGGGGGATTTGTAAAAGCAACGGCGTCTGCCACCTTCATGGATATGTTCTTCATTTTGAAGTGTAGCTCGCAGTTAGTGTTCTCCATGATGTCATCCACGGGGTATCTATCCAGCATTGCATCGCCCGGGGCGGAACCCACGCTGATTCTCGGCATGGATGGGACGGTGCTATCCAATGTTGGATCATCCGCTAGCTGATGCAGCTGCTGAGATCCCCTTTGTTGGCTAAGTGAGTCGATCTGCTCCTGCTGCCACTGGAATTTGACTGCCAAGTCCACGTGCACTGATTCTAGGCCTTGAAGGCGTTCATAGTCCAGCTTCCTCTGCTCCTCCTCCATCTTCCTCTTCTTCTCCTCCGCAATCTTTTTTCTCGCACGGGTTCTGTAGTCGGTGTTCCAGTCCAAAAACCCCTCATACCACGGAATAGCACCCTTGCCTCGTGTTCTTCCCGGGTGTTCAGGATTTCCCAGGGCACGTGTAAGCTCGTTGTTCTCTCTGTTGGGCTGGAACACCCCCGATTGAGCCTCTTATATTCCAACAAGTAGCTTATCTTCGGCTTCGTTCAGACATGCCTTCTTCGAAACTTTGCATGTCTTCGAGTCCAACTCCCCCCATGCGCATAGAACCAAGTCCTTCACCTGGGGGGCCAGCTCAATGTTTCTGGAGTGACACCTGCATCCTCCATCTCTTTCTCAGACTTAGCCCACTTAGGCATTGCCACCGTGTAGCCACCTGGCCCCAGCTTATGGAACTTATCCTTTTTTCGGCATTGGCCTTGTTTATTCTCGACCGTTCCTTAGATAATTTTGAATCCTTGAATTTCACGAAATCGTCCCAATGAGCATTTTGCTTCTCTAGTGTTCCCTCGAATACTGGAGTCTTCCTTCCTCCCTTGACATACTTTTCCCATACACGATTCTTGTGGTTGTTGAATGCAACTGCCATCATCCTAAGAGCAGCGTCCTTGACTTTCTCCACATCTCCATCTGTGAAATGATCTAGTAGGGTGAATGTTCCATGAGAGTTTCCCAAAGCAGATGTTTTTGTCTGTCGTCGACAAAAGTAAGATCTCGACGTGGCTTTGCTGGCTCTCTCCATTCTTGAAGGGAGATCGGGAGTTGGTCCTTCACAAGAACTCTGCACTGACGAATGAACTTGTCCACAATATTCTTAGGCGCTAATGGTTCGCCATTAGGTTTGATGGCCTTGATATTGTACTTTACGCCCTCCTTCAACTTTTTGTTCGGGCCTCGTTTCCTGCTGCCTGAAGATTTGCTCGATCCGGATGGCTGAAAGAAGAAAGATCAATTCGTTAATATATCGTCAAGTCATTTAAAACATGTGATGATCACCAGATGCCTGCTTATATAAATATACCTCGCCGGTCTTTGTTGTTTCAAGATCAACATTTTCTTCGTCATCAATATCATAATCATAGTTCATGACTTCATCAATTCGGTCGTCGCGATCGAATATCATATCACCCTCCCCGGTGTTGTTTAGATATCCGGAGTCGTCATAATCTTCTTCATTCTGATCATCATCTGGCCCGCGAGGATGGCGTATGATATCGAACAGGGTCTCTTCTCCCTCTCTGCCGGTATTATCCGCCATAGCTTTTATTTAACTAATCCAAAAGAAATAGGAAACAATTTAGTATTCAAATTACAATGCATGGATGCAATCAATTAATAAGGAAAAACTGAATCAATCATAGTACATAATAAGCATCATCGAATATAATCTTGAATACATCGTCTCGAATAATAGATATAATCTCGAATACATCGTCTCGAATAATATATATTGAATACATCACTAGCTAGCTAGCTAGCTAATAAAGATCGAATACTAAAGAGTAATCTAGGCCACTCGCGGTTCCTGAGGCGCGGGCGGTGGACAACCAAAGTGAAGGAACCATCACTGGATCATAGCTCGGGTGATCTCCCCAAAGAACCTGCCATGTATTGGAGAACCTAACGTCCATAGCAGCCATGTACCGATGGACGTGCTCGTCCTCCTACCTGACACGACAACGTACCACCTCCGGCGGGGCCGGCTCCCTCCGCACCGAAAGTAGCCCACGCGAACGCCACCAAAGGAGATCAGGGTCGACGACGGGACCTGGGGCCGGGTTCCTCACCAAGCGTCGCGCCCCTGAAGGTAGCACCTCCCAGTGCCAGCCCGGCGGAGCCCAGTCCCGGACATGGGTCCTCTGAAGCAGGACGTCGTCATGAACGGGTCGACGGCGAGGATGCGGGCCGGGCATCGTCGACAACAAATACTATATGCCGCAAAAGTAAAGTAACATTTTTTAAATGATGGATTGTGATTTCATATATGCAAATTCTAAATTTTATAACTAAAAATATAAGAAACTAAAAAAATATCGATCATCGTCTAACAATTTGAAATTAATCTAATTCATCTAGCTAAAACTAACATTTCCAAAATTTCTAACATTTCTATATAACTAACATTTCTATAACATTTGTATAAAAAACAGAAAAAACCTTTGACATTATATATATTATAACTAACATTTCTATATACTATTTTACATTAATCTAATCTAATTAATTAATTCATCTAAAACTTTGTATGAAAAACAGAAAAACAGAAAAAACTAAAAACAGTAAAATTGTGTGTGTGTGCGCGCGTGTAGTGTGTGTGTGTGTGTGTGCGTGCGTGTGTGTGCAGTAGCTACGGCCGGCGTCGGCGGCGCGGTGGCTTTGATCGATTGGAGGGAGGAGAGGGGCCGGGGAGGGGCTCACAGCGCGCGCGGGCGAGGTTGAGGCGACGGCGACGGCGAGGCAACGGCGACGGCAAGGCGAGATCGATCCAAGGCGACGGCGACGACGAGGCGAGGGGACGGCAACGGGCCGGTGCGGCCACGGGGACGGGCCGGCGACGGGGGCGGCGTGGAGTCGATGGGGACGACGTGACGAGGACGGGGGCGTTGCGGAGTCGACGGGGACGACGCGACAGGGGCGGCGACGGCACGGGACGGGGCGGCGGCAGAGATAAGTGGGAGATGAGAAACTGAAATTTTTCGAAGTGTTTGTTATATAAGGGACACCTTTAGTACCGGTTGGTGCCACCACCCAGTACTAAAGGCCTGTTTTGGCCAGGCCAAGCGGCGTGAAGAGCACACCTTTAGTATCGGGTGGTGGCTAGAACCGGTACTAAAGACCCACCCTTTAGTACCAATTCCAGCCACCAACCGGTACTAAAGGTGGTGCGCTGGCGCAGGTGCGGTGCAGCAAGTTTAGTCCCACCTCGCTAGCCGAGGGGCGCCCGCACTGGTTTATAAGCCCCAGTGCGGTAGCTCTCTCGAGCTCCTCTCATAAGCAGGCCTTCCGGGCCTACGTCTGCTGCTATGCCCTGATGGGCCTATTGGGCTAGCGGGCCTGCATCCTGGCCCAATTAGAATTTTGGTTTCTAGTCGTATGCAGGCCGTTGTGGCCCAGTAGGTGGGCTTTTTTCATTTAGTTTTTTCTTTTCTGCTTTATTTATTTTGTTTTATTTATTTTTAGTTGTTTTTTGCTGTATTTAGAGTTTCTTTGTGAATATTTTTGCTTTAGGTACAAAAAATTAGAACCTTTCTGTTAGTGCCGGTAGTTTTCAAATTTGAATAGTTTAAATTTTGAATTATTTAAAATTTGTGTGAATCACTAGTTTGTGAATAACTTAACTTTAAAAATACATTTTTCAGTGATTCTTTTTTTATTATGTTTAATATTAGTGTGTTTTATCATTATATTCAATTTGGTAATGCTTAGGTTATTTAAAAAATGAAATGCCTTTTGTAACAGATGAGTTTTCGTCCGAAACCCTGATAGTTCGAAAGAGATTGTCCATTTTGTACACAAAGTGCATCCAGTTTTTGCCGTAACCCTCTCCACTTTTTTGCACATGCTATGTGGGTGAAATTATGATACCATGCCAACTTTCAACCTTTTCGGAGTTCATTTGAAGTGTTTTTCAATTTAGCTGAAAAAAATTAGTAAATGCATGAAAGAATTTGTTTGCACATAAAATTTCTTCGCATTTCAAATGCCAAAACACATAGCCAGCCCTAACTATTACAGAGATTCCCTCCTGGGTGTGAAACACAGAAGAAAGTGATGATATATAGTGAAGTCGATCACATCCCAGATCTTTGGGTGTGAAACTTTTTCTTCGCGTGTGTCCCTTTGCGCCGTAACCATGGAAAATCTTCATCATTTAACGGGATGCTCGGGTCAATATTCACTGTGAATGGAGCAATTTCATCAAACATATCATAATCTGCTGACATGTCTGTCTTGTCATCCACTCCCACGATGTTTCTCTTCCCAGAAAGAACTATGTGCCGCTTTGGCTCATCGTATGATGCATTCGCTTCCTTATCTTTTCTTTTTCTCGGCTTGGTAGACATGTCCTTCACATAGAAAACCTGTGTCACATCATTGGCTAGGACGAATGGTTCGTCTGCATACGCAAGATTGTTGAGATCCACTGTTGTCGTTCCATACTGCGGGTCTTCCGTTACCCTGCCTCGTGTCATATTGACCCATTTGCACCGAAACAAAGGGACCTTGAAACCACGTCTATAGTCAAGTTCCCATATGTCATGTATATAACCATAATATGTTTCCTTTCCCATCTTGGTTTCTGCATCAAAGCGGACACCACTGTTTTGGTTGGTGCTCTTCTTATCTTGGGCGATCGTGTAAAATGCATTACCATTTATCTCGTACCCTTTGAAAGTCATTATATTCGAAGATGGTAACTCGGACAACAAGTACAGGTCATCTTCAATAGAGGCGTCATGCATGGTACATGTCTGTAACCAGCTGGCAAAACTCCTGGTTTGTTCACGTGTAACCCAGTCATCAGACCGCTTCGGGTGTTTGGAGCGTAGCAAATTCTTGTGTTCTTCCATATACGGAGCCACCAAGGCGGAATTCTGTAGAACTGTGTAGTGTGCTTCAGTGAGAGAATGTCCGTCCATACATATTATTTGATCCCCTCCTAGCGTGCCTTTTCCATCCAGTTTGCCCTTATGCCGCGATTCAGGAACACTAATCGGCTTAAGGTCAGGAATAAAGTCAATACAAAACTGAATGACCTCCTCATTTTCATGGCCCTTGGAGATGCTTCCTTCTGGCCTAGCACGGCTATGAACATATTTCTTTAAGACTCCCATGAACATATTGTGTAGAAATACAGGACCCAAAACGTTAATCTCTTCGCATAGGTGAACTAGGACGTGTGTCATGATGTTGAAGAAGGATGGTGGGAACACCAACTCGAAACTGACAAGACATTGCACCAAATCATTCTCTAACCTTGGTATGATTTCTGGATCGATTACCTTCTGAGAGATTGCATTGAGGAATGCACATAGCTTCACAATGGCTAATCAAACGTTTTCCGGTAGAAGCCCCCTCAATGCAACCGGAAGCAGTTGCGTCATAATCACGTGGCAGTCATGAGACTTTAGGTTCTGGAACTTTTTCTCTGCCATGTTTATTATTCCCTTTATATTCGACGAGAAGCCAGACGGTACCTTAATACTGAGCAAGCATTCAAAGAAGATTTCCTTCTCTTCTTTGGTAAGAGTGTAGCTCGCATGACCCTGATGTATGTCGTCTTTTCCGTGCATACGTTGCTGGTCCTCCCGTGCCTCAGGTGTATCTTTTATCTTCCCATACACAACCAAGAATCCAAGCAGGGTCACACAAAGATTCTTCGTCACGTGCATCACATTGATTGCGGAGCGGACCTCTAGGTCTTTCCAATAGGGCAGGTCCCAAAATATAGATTTCCTCTTCCACATGGGTGCGCGTCCGTCAGCGTCATTCAGAACAGGTTTTCCACCAAGACCCTTTCCAAAGACCACCTTCAAATCCTTGACCATATCATGTACATCAGCACCAGTATGGTGGCGAGGCTTCGTCCGGTGATCCGCCTCACCTTTGAAATGCTTGCCTTTCTTTCTTACGGGATGCCTGCTCGGAAGAAATCGACGATGTCCCAGGTACACATTCTTCTTACAATTAGCCAAATATATACTGTAGGTATCGTCCAAACAGTGCATGCATGCGCGGTATCCCTTGTTTGTCTGTCCTGAAAGGTTACTGAGAGCAGGCCAATCATTGATGGTCACGAACACCAATGCCTTTAGGTCAAATTCTTCCCCCATGTGCTCATCCCACGCACGTACACCTGTTCCATTCCACAGCTGTAAGAGTTCTTCAACTAATGGCCTTAGGTACACATCAATGTCGTTGTCGGGTTGCTTAGGGCCTTGGGTGAGCACTGGCATCATAATGAACTTCCGCTTCATGCACAACCAAGGAGGAAGGTTATACAAACATGGAGTCACAGGCCAGGTGCTATGGTTGCTGCTCTGCTCCCCAAAAGGATTAATGCCATTTGTGCTTAGAACAAACCATACGTTCATTGCGTCATCTGCAAACTCCTTCCCGTACTTTCTCTTGATTTTTCTCCACTGCGACCCGTCAGCGGGTACTATCAACTTTCCGTCTTTCTTACGGTCTTCTCTCTGCCATCACATCACCTTGGCATGCTCTTTGTTTTGGAACAAACGTTTCAACCGTGGTATTATAGGAGCTTACCACATCACCTTGGTAGGAATCTTCTTTCTGGGGTGCTCGCCCTCGAAATCACCAGGGTCATCGCGGCTGATCTTATAGTGCAATGCACCGCATACCAGGAAGCATTCAAATCCTCGTACTCACCGCGGTAGAGGATGCAATCATTAGGGCATGCATGTATCTTCTGCACCTCTAACCCTAGAGGGCAGAAAACCTTCTTTGCTTCGTACGTACTCTCGGGCAATTTGTTGTCCTTTGGAAGCATATTCTTTATCATTACCAGCAACTTTCCAAATCCCTTGTCAGATACACCATTCTCTGCCTTCCATTGCAGCAATTCCAGTGTGGTGCCCAGCTTTTTCTTGTCACCTACGCAATTCGGGTACAACAATTTTTTGTGATCCTCTAACATGCGCTGCAACTTCTTCTTCTCCAAATCACTTGCGCAGTCTATCTTTGCATCGGCAATGGCCCGACCTAGATCATCAACGGGCTCATCCGATGCCTCTTCTTCAGCTTCTTCCCGCATAGCCGGCTCAGCTTCTTCCCGCATTACCGGCTCAGCTTCTTCCCTCATTGTTGTATCATCGTATTCAGGGAACCCTTGGCCACGATAGCTGTCGTCGTCCTCTTCTTCTTCATTGTCTTCCATCATAACCCCTCTTTCTCCGTGCTTGGTCCAAACATTATAGTGGGGCATGAAACTGGACTCAAACAGGTGGACATAAATGGTTCTTGACGTAGAGTAATTGTGACCATTCTTACAGCCAGCACATGTACAAGGCATAAAACCATCCGTCCGCTTGTTTGCCTCAACCGCAAGCAGAAAAGTATGCACGCCATTAATGAACTCGGCAGAGCATCGGTCATCGTACATCCATTGCCGGCTCATCTTCAATACACAGTACCGAAAACACCAAATTAACACAATACATAAAGTTCATACAACACTTAAATGCAACAAACAAATAACTCTCTAGCTAAATAATTTAAATGCAACAACAAATGCATCAAGATCACAACTAAGGTAACAATTGATCCAACAGCATAATGATACCAAGCCTCACTATGAATGGCATATTTTCTAATCTTTCTAATCTTCAAGCGCATTTTCTCCATCTTAATCTTGTGATCATCGATGACATCGGCAACATGCAACTCCAATTCCATCCTCTCCCCCTCAATTCTTTTCCATTTTTCTTTCAAATCCTCGTTTTCTCATTCAACTAAATTTAACCTCTCGACAATAGGGTTGGTTGGAATTTCCGGTTCAACTACCTCCTACATACAAATATCTATGTAGCTTGATGGGCATAATTTGTCATACACACGAAATGCAACAAATAGTTTTAAAAGAGAATATACTGATACGTCTCCAACGTATCTATAATTTTTGATTGCTCCATGCTATATTATCTACTGTTTTGGGCATTATTGGGCTTTATTATCCACTTTTATATTACTTTCGGGACTAACCTATTAACCGGAGGCCAAGCCCAGATTTGCTGTTTTATACCTATTTCAGTGTTTTGAAGAAAAGGAATATCAGACGGAGTCGAAACGGAACGGAATCAACTAGAGAAGTTATTTTTGGAACGAAAGCCATCCGATGGACTTGGACCCCACGTCAAGGAAGGAAGGAGGAGCTCACGAGGGTAGGGGCGCGCCCACCCCCCTGGGGCGCGCCCCCTGCCTCGTGGGGCCCTCGTGGCTCCCCTGACGTACTTCTTCCGCCTATATGTCTCCATATACCCTAAAAACAACCGAGAGCACAATAGTTTTGGAGTTCCGCCGCCAGAAGCCTCTGTAGCCACCGAAAACAAATCTAGACCCGTTCCGGCACCCTGACAGAGGGGGCAATCCCTCTCCGGTGGCCATCTTCATCATCCCGGTGCTCTCCATGACAAGGAGGGAGTAGTTCTCCCTCGGGGCTGAGGGTATGTACCAGTAGCTATGTGTTTGATCTCTCTCTCTCTCTCGTGTTCTTGATTTGGCACGATCTTGACATATCGCGAGCTTTGCTATTATAGTTGGATCTTATGTTTCTCCTCCCCCTCTTCTCTTTTGTAATTAATTGAGTTTCCCCTTTGAAGTAATCTTGTCGGATTGAGTCTTTAAAGATTTGAGAACACTTGATGTATGTCTTGTCGTGGATATCTGTGGTGACAATGGGATATCACGTGATTCACTTGATGTATGTTTTGGTGACCAACTTGCGGGTTCCGCCCATGAACCTAGGCATATGGGTTGGCACACGTTTTCGTCATGATTCTCCGGTAGAAACTTTGGGGCACTCTTTGAGGTCCTTTGTGTTGGTTGAATAGATGAATCTGAGATTGTGTGATGCATATCGTATAATCATGCCCATGGTTAGTTGAGGTGACATTGGAGTATCTAGGTGACATTAGGGTTTTGGTTGATTTGTATCTTAAGGTGTTATTCTAGTACAAACTCTAGGGCTGTTTGTGACACTTATAGGAATAGCCCAACGGATTGATTGGAAAGAATAACTTTGAGGTGGTTTCGTACCCTACCATAATCTCTTCGTTCGTTCTCCGATATTAGTGACTTTGGAGTGACTCTTTGTTGCATGTTGAGGGATATTTATGTGATCCAATTATGTTAGTATTGTTGAGGGAACTTACACTAGCGAAAGTATGAACCCTAGGCCTTATTTCCACACATTGCAATACCGTTTATGCTCACTTTTATCATTAGTAACCTTGCTGGTTTTATAATTTCAGATTACAAATACCTTTATCTACCATCCATATACCACTTGTATCACCATCTCTTCGCCGAACTAGTGCACCTATACAATTTACCATTGTATTGGGTGTGTTGGGGACACAAGAGACTCTTTGTTATTTGGTTGCAGGGTTGCTTGAGAGAGACCATCTTCATCCTACGCCTCCTATGGATTGATAAACCTTAGGTCATCCACTTGAGGGAAATTTTCTACTGTCCTACAAACCTCTGCACTTGGAGGCCCAACAACGTCTACAAGAAGAAGGTTGTGTAGTAGACATCAAGCTCTTTTCTGGCGCCGTTGCCGTGGAGGTGAGTGCTTGAAGGTATATCTTTAGATCTTGCAATCGAGTCTTTTAGTTTCTTTATCACTAGTTTAGTCTATAAAACAAAACTATAAAAAATGGAATTGAGTTTGTCTCATACGCTTCACCTTTTTAATATTTTTCGTGAGTTTGATGGAAAGGATAATTGTGCTCAAGTGCTAGAAGAAGAAATCTATAAACTGTTTGGCACTAAATATTTGAATGATGAGCATGATTGCAATGTTGTTAGTACGAAATCTTTGAATATCCATGATGCTAATGATGATTGCACTAGTTATGATGAAAATGTCTCCTATAAACATGTCAATTTTTGTGGAGTAGATTGGGTTTGCAAGTACACACCAAATAGGGAAGATAGATATTGCAAGAGGCATAAGTACTTAGAAACCAAATTGTTGCAAAAAGAGCTGGATGAATGTGCTGAAAGATTCAATATTTTTCGCGCCCCTTGTGAACTTTGCAATGAACATGGTCATTTAAAGCTCCAATGCTATTTGTTTCATGATCAAGTCGTGTCCAAATATTGTGATAATTTGATTACCCTTGAGCATCATAAAGAGCTTAGTCTTCTTTTGGGGTATGAGCAAATGAAATGTATAACTGAGGGTATTCCAAAGTTTAATCTTGATAGTTCTTGATTTTGATCTAGAGAAAATTTATATGTATTGTGCGGATTGTATTAAAAATCCTTATATTGCCAATTACATAAAGAAAAGAAAAGAAATATAAGATGAAGAGAATACTAATGAAAGGGAATAGACTTCCCAATACCTTCCTATTATTTCTTATGATGAATCAGGTAACGAGGAGGAGCCTCCTATTCAACCAATCCCATTAATAAGGATCTCCAAAAAGAGTATTGAACCCACACATGATGTGGCGAAGAAGAAGAAAAGAAAAAGGAAGAGAGGTAAAAAGATATCTCTCTCAAATAATGCTGCTCCTATTACTATTGTGACTCATGAAAATATAATTGTGGAAGATAATGATACTTCTTATGATCTTGAAAATCTTTTTGGCACTTGCTTGGAAGAATATGATAATTGCTATACTATCGGTGCTATCTATACTATTAATGATGAGAGTGATTATGCTTATGATATGAAAAGGCCCAAGCTTGGGGAAGCTATGTTTTATGAGGATGACATATTTGAGAATATATTTTCTGCAATTAATGTTTGTCCCAAGCTTGGGGAAGCTATGATTAATGAAGATGATATTTTTAGTCTCCCATGTTTTGATATGCAAGTTTATAATGATGATAGCATGCCTCCTACTTATGATAATTATTGTGATGATACTTATGCTATAAAAAGTAGTGATTATATTTATAAAACTTGTCATGATTATGATTACCCCTTCTCTGAACTTTACTCTTTTAATGTGGAAACAATTTATAGTATCCAAGTCTCTTATGATACTTCCACTATCCTGAATGAGAAGAATTTTGCTTATGTGGAGAGTAGTAAATTTTGCATGCTTGTAGATCATGAAAAGAATGCTTTAGGTGCTGGTTATATTGTTGAATTCATTCATGATGCTACTGAAAATTATTATGAGGGAGGAAAAAATGCTTGTAGGAATTGCAATAATATCAAGTTTCCTCTCTATGTGCTTAAAGTTTTGAAGTTATGCTTGTTTTTCTCTCCTATGCTAGTTGATTATTCTTCCCACAAGTTGTTTGCTCACAAAATCCCTATGAATAGGAAGTGGGTTAGACTTAAATGTGCTAGTCATATTCTTCATGATGCTCTCTTTATGTTACAATTCTTAACTTTTATGTGAGCATCGTTGAAATCATCATGCCTAGCTAGGGGCGTTAAACGATAGCGCTTGTTGGGAGGCAACCCAACTTTATTTTTGTTCCTTGCTTTTTATTCCTGTTTAGTAATAAATAATTGATCTATCCTCTGTTTAGATGTGGTTTTATGTGTTTAATTAGTATTTGTGCCAAGTAGAACCTTTGGGAAGACTTTGGGAAAGTCTTGTTGATCATGCTGTCAAAAACAGAAACTTTAGCGCTCACGAGAACTGCTGCCATTTTTATTTGGAGAGTGATATTTAGTTAATTATTTTTGAAGATGATTAATAGATAAATTCCTCAGGTCCAGCAATTTATTTGAGAATTTTATGAGTTCAAGAAGTATACGTTTGATCCATATTACTACAGATTGTTCTGTTTTTGACAGATTCTGTTTTTCATGTGTTGTTTACTTATTTTGATGAATCTATGGCTAGTAAAATAGTTTATAAACCATAGAGAAGTTAGAATAAAGTAGTTTTAACACCAATATAAATAAAGAATGAGTTCATTATAGTACCTTGAAGTGGTGTTTTGTTTTCTTATACTAACGGAGCTTATGAGTTTTCTACTTTAAGTTTTGTGTTGTGAAGTTTTCAAGTTTTGGGTAAGGATTCGATGGACTACGGAATAAGGAGTGGAAAGAGCCTAAGCTTGGAGATGCCCAAGGCACCCCAAGGTAATATTCAAGGACAACCAAGAGCCTAAGCTTGGGGATACCCCGGAAGGCATCCCCTCTTTCGTCTTCGTTCATCGGTAACTTTACTTGGAGCTATATTTTTATTCGCCACATGATATGTGTTTTGCTTGGAGCGTCAATTTATTTTGTTAGGATTTTCTTGTTGTTATTTAGAACAATGTTTTGCATATCTTATTCCAATAAAAGTGGCATTTATAGTCTTTACTATGCCTATGTTACAAGTATACATATTGCTGTTTGAAAACAGAAAGTTTACCGCTGTTGCAATAATTCCCTAGAAAAGTCAGAAGGTGATAAAATGTCGAAACCTTTTGCATATTAAGATCTGATAAATTTACTACAGTGGTAATTTTCTTTCATAATTTTTTCAGCTAGGGAAGTATGGATGTTGCAGCATTCTTTACAGACTATCCTGTTTAGGCAGATTGCTGTTATGATTGCATTGTCTGCATATGTTTGCTTCTTTAATGATTCTATTTGAGGATAGGACTATTAAATATGCAGAGGCATTTAGTATGCAATGTTGAATAATAATTTTAGTGATTTGCTACAGTAGAATATGATAAGGTTTTTGCAATGGTTTATACTAACTTATCTCACGAGTCCTTGTTGAGTTTTGTGTGGATGAAGCTTTTGAGATTTAGGGAGACCGTGATATGAGAGGAATTAAGGAGACACAAAAGCTCAAGTTTGGGGATTCCCAAGGCACACCAAGATAATATTTAAAGAATTCTCAAGCATCTAAGCTTGGGGATGCCCCGGTTGGCATCCCACCTTTCTTCTTCAACAACTATCAGTTAGTATCGGTTGATCCTAAGTTTTTGCTTCTTCACATGATGTTTGCCATTCTTAGAATGTAATTTTATTTTGCTTTGCTTGCTGTTTTAATAGAATACCAAGATCTGAAATTATTAAATGTTAGAGAGTCTTCACATAGTTGCATAATTATTCGACTACTTATTGATCTTCACCTATATCTTTCGGAGTAGTTTGTCATTTGCTCTAGTGCTTCACTTATATCCTTTTAGAGCATGGTGGTAGTTTTATTTTGAAGAAATAAATGAAATCTCATGCTTCACTTATATTATTTTGAGAGTCTTAAATAGCATGGTAATTTGCTTAAAATCCTAATATGCTAGGTATTCAAGAATAATAAAATTCTCTTATGAGTGTGTTGAATACTATGAGAAGTTTGATACTTGATAATTGTTTTGAGATATGGAGATGGTGATATTAGAGTCATGCTAGTTGAGTGGTTATGAATTTGAGAAATACTTGTGTTGAAGTGTGTGTCCCGTAGCATGCACGTATGGTGAACCGTTATGTGATGAAGTCGGGGCATGATTTATTTATTGATTGCCTTCCTTATGAGTGGCGGTCGGGGACGAGCGATGGTCTTTTCCTACCAATCTATCCCCCTAGGAGCATGCGTGTAGTACTTTGTTTCGATAACTAATAGATTTTTGCAATAAGTATGTGAGTTCTTTATGACTAATGTTGAGTCCATGGATTATACGCACTCTCACCCTTCCACCATTGCTAGCCTCTCTAGTACCGCGCGACTTTCGCATGTACCATAAACCCACCATATACCTTCCTCAAAACAGACACCACACCTACCTATTATGGCATTTCCAGAGCCATTCCGAGATATATTTCCATGAAACTTTCCACCGTTCCGTTTATTATGACACACACCATCATTGTCATATTGCCTAGCATGATCATGTCGTTGACATCGTATTTGTGGCAAAGCCACCATTCATAATTCTTTCATACATGTCACTCTTGATTCATTGCATATCCCGGTACACCGCCGGAGGCATTCATATAGAGTCATACTTTGTTCTAGTATCAAGTTGTAACATTGAGTTGTAAATAAATAGAAGTGTGATGATCATCATTCAATAGAGCATTGTCCCAAAAAAGGGAGAAAGGCCATAAAAAGGAAAGGCCAAATAAAAAAATAAAGGCCAAATAAAAAAAGAAAAGAAAGGCCAAATAAATAAAAATATATATATAAGGGACAATGCTACTATCCTTTTACCATACTTGTGCTTCAAAGTAGCACCATAATCTTCATGATAGAGAGTCTCCTATGTTGTCACTTTCATATACTAGTGGGAATCTTTCATTATAGAACTTGTCTTGTATATTCCAATGATGGGCTTCCTCAAAAAGCCCTAGGTCTTCGTGAGCAAGCGAGTTGGATGCACACCCACTAGTTTCTTTTGTTGAGCTTTCATCCACTTATAGCTCTAGTGCATCCGTTGCATGGCAATCCCTACTCACTCACATTGATATCTATTGATGGGCATCTCCATAGCCCATTGATACGCCTAGTTGATGTGAGACTATATTCTCCCTCTTTGTCTTCTCCACAACCACCATTCTATTCCAGCTCTAGTGCTATGTCCATGGCTCACGCTCATGTATTGCGTGAAGATTGAAAAAGTTTGAGAACATCAAAAGTATGAAACAATCGCTTGGCTTGTCATCGGGGTTGTGCATGATTTAGATATTTTGTGTGGTGAAGATGGATCATAGCCAGACTATATGATTTTGTAGAAATAACTTTCTTTGGCCATGTTATTTTGGAGAGACATAATTGCTTAGTTAGTATGCTTGAAGTATTATTATTTTTATGTCAATATGAAGTTTTTTCTTGAATCTTTCCAATCTGAATATTCATATCACAAGTAAGAAGAATTACATTGAAATTATGCCAACTAGCATTCCACATCAAAAATTATCTTTTTTATCATTTACCTACTCGAGGACGAGCAGGAATTAAGCTTGGGGATGCTTGATATGTCTCCAACGTATCCAAAATTTTTTATTTATCCATGCTATATTATCTACTATTTTGGGCATTATTGGGCTTTATTATCCACTTTTATATTACTTTCGGGACTAACCTATTAACCGGAGGCCTAGCCCAGATTTGCTGTTTTATGCCTATTTCAGTGTTTTGAAGAAAATGAATATCAGACGGAGTCGAAACGGAACGAAATCAACTAGAGAAGTTATTTTTGGAACGAAAGCCACCCGATGGACTTGGACCCCACGTCAAGGAAGGAAGGAGGAGCTCACGAGGGTAGGGGCGTGCCCACCCCCCTGGGGCGTGCCCCCCTGCCTCGTGGGGCCCTCGTGGCTCCCCTGACGTACTTCTTCCGCCTATATATCTCCATATACCCTAAAACATCCGAGAGCACAATAGATCAGGAGTTCTGCTGCCAGAAGCCTCCGTAGCCACCGAAAACCAATCTAGACCCGTTCTGGCACCCTGCCGGTGGGGGCAATCCCTCTCCGATGGCCATCTTCATCATCCCGGTGCTCTCCATGACAAGGAGGGAGTAGTTCTCCCTCGGGGCTGAGGGTATGTACCAGTAGCTATGTGTTTGATCTCTCTCTCTAGTGTTCTTGATTTGGCACGATCTTGATGTATCGCGAGCTTTGCTATTATAGTTGGATCTTATGTTTCTCCTCCCCCTCTTCTCTCTTGTAATGAATTGAGTTTCCCGTTTGAAGTAATCTTATCGGATTGAGTCTTTAAAGATTTGAGAACACTTGATGTATGTCTTGCCGTGGATATCTGTGGTGACAATGGGATATCACGTGATTCACTTGATGTATGTTTTGGTGATTAACTTGCGGGTTCCGCCTATGAACCTATGCATAGGGGTTGGCACACATTTTCATCATGATTCTCCGGTAGAAACTTTGGGGCACTCTTTGAGGTCCTTTGTGTTGGTTGAATAGATGAATCTGAGATTGTGTGATGCATATCGTATAATCATGCCCACGGATAGTTGAGGTGACATTGGGGTATCTAGGTGACATTAGGGTTTTGGTTGATTTGTATCTTAAGGTGTTATTCTAGTACAAACTCTAGGGCTGTTTGTGACACTTATAGGAATAGCCCAACAGATTGATTGGAAAGAATAACTTTGAGGTGGTTTCGTACCATACCATAATCTCTTCGTTCGTTCTCCGCTATTAGTGACTTTGGAGTGACTCTTTGTTGCATGTTGAGGGATAGTTATGTGATCCAATTATGCTAGTATTGTTGAGGGAACTTACACTAGCGAAAGTATGAACCCTAGGCCTTATTTCCACACATTGCAATACTATTTACGCTCACTTTTATCATTAGTTACCTTGCTGTTTTTATAATTTCAGATTACAAATACCTTTATCTACCAGCCATATACCACTTGTATCACCTTCTCTTCGCCGAACTAGTGCACCTATACAATTTACCATTGTATTGGGTGTGTTGGGGACACAAGAGACTCTTTGTTATTTGGTTGCAGGGTTGCTTGAGAGAGACCATCTTCATCCTACGCCTCCTAAGGATTGATAAACCTTAGGTCATCCACTTGAGGGAAATTTGCTACTGTCCTACAAACCTCTGCACTTGGAGGTCCAACAACGTCTACAAGAAGAAGGTTGTGTAGTAGACATCATATACCACATCCGAATCATAACAAGGACGAGGTCCGATGGGGACGGATATCAAAACCATGGCACTATGTATAACAAACAACGTATGGGTAAGATAATTATACAAGTAACTATATATCCAAATCACACAAACATCAATTTTTTATATAAAATTTCATGAACAAAAGGCTCACCACAAGGTGGTACCAGCGACAAGACGGTGCGGGCGATCGACGGTGGTTACGACGGAGATTTAGAAGGCACTAAGTAAACCACACCTACATATGCAAGCTAAGTGTTATGTTGACCTCAATTTGCATATAAATCAAATACTACGACATATAATTCCTCCCAAATTACTAAAACCCACAATTAATCACTATATAAACCAATGCAAGAGCTAATCTAGCAATGAGAGATGAAAGGACAAAGTTGCTAACCTTTGTGATCATTTGAATGGATGGGGGCCTGCAAATCTTGACAAATTTCAGGCAAATTTTTTGATGAACTCGAGAGGAAGAAGGGAAGAACAGAGGAGAGGGAGAGGGGAAAGGGGGGAGAACAGAGTGCTGGTGGACGAAGGGTTTATATAGGACGACCTTTAGTACTGGTTCGTGGCAAGAACCGGTACTAAAGGTGATGGAGGGGCCCCACTCTGACAACATCCTGCCACCACTCTCATTAGTACCGGTTCGTGGCACGAACCGATGCTAAAGGTTTGCCACGAACCGGTACTAAAGATCTCCTCCCGCCTAGTCGTTGGAACCGGCACTAATGGACACATTAGTGCCGGTTCTGTTACAAACCGGGACTAATGTGTCTCACATTTGACCCTTTTTCTACTAGTGCTCCTACTCCGGATCCGGACATATTTGGAAGGCCTTTTGTGGGCAGAGAAGATGAACTCTTGGGCGTTGGAGCCTGAGCAGAAGGGAATGAATCGGGAAGAAGGCATGGGTGAAAAGAGTGAATCCTTGTCCCTTTATAAGGGCAGAAGAGGCGGTGTGCCTCTCCACTCACCTGGTAAAACCTCTTATTCCCCAAGCGCCGTAATCGATGGCGCGGTTGGGTTACCCACATCTGTATTGATGAGAATCCCGTGATAGGGGGACACGATCTCTTCTTTGACAAGACGTGTCAAGAAAATCGCCCTGCATTATGTGCGGTGCTGGTTGAGAAAAATAGTTCGAATAAAGACCGGGCCATGACGTGATGTCATGTTGTCAAACGTGTCAGCATATTGGATTTGTGGAAATATTATTCTCTCTACGGTAGTATGTGGAACTTGTTTTGCAGAGCCAGACACTATTCTGGTGTTCAAAATCTTCTATGGAGTATTCGGAGGAGGAACTCGCCTTGCAATGTCGAAGACAATACTGTGCGCCGGACTCATCATCATTGAAGCCTGGTTCAGGGGCTACTGAGGGAGTCCTGGATTAGGGGGTCTCCGGACAGCCGGACTATATCCTTTGGCCGGACTGTTGGACTATGAAGATACAAGATTGAAGACTTCGTCCCGTGTCCGGATGGGACTCTCCTTGGCGTGGAAGGCAAGCTAGGCAATACGGATATGTAGATCTCCTCCCTTGTAACCGACTCTTTGTAACCCTAGCCCCCTCCGGTGTCTATATAAACCGGAGGGTTTAGTCCGTAGGACAACATACAATCATACCATAGGCTAGCTTCTAGGGTTTAGCCTCTACGATCTCGTGGTAGATCAACTCCTGTAATACTCATATCATCAAGAACAATCAAGCAGGACGTAGGGTATTACCTCCATCAAGAGGGCCCGAACCTGGGTAAACATCGTGTCCCCTGCCTCCTGTTACCATCTGCCTTAAACGCACAGTTCGGGACCCCCTACCCGAGATTCGCCGGTTTTGACACCGACAACAGAGTTCTTCAATCACTACCACCAAGCTACAGAAGCTTCGTGTTGAACTATAATATGCAAGGGATGAATAAGACAATTCGCGAGCTCTTCGCGATGCTAAATTTTGTGGAGGTAGAAATCAAAAAGGAGCATCATGTGTTGATGGTTAACAAAACCACCAGTTTCAAGAAAAAGGGTAAAGGGAAGAAGAAGGGGAACTTCAAGAAGAACAGCTAGCAAGTTGCTGCTCAAGAGAAGAAACCCAAGTCTGGACCTAAGCCTGAGACTGAGTGCTTCTACTGCAAACAGACTGGTCACTGGAAGCGGAACTGCCCCAAGTATTTGGCGGATAAGAAGGATGGCAAGGTGAACAAAGGTATATGTGATATACATGTTATTGATGTGTACCTTACCAGAGCTCGCAGTAGCACATGGGTATTTGATACTGGTTCTGTTGCTAATATTTGCAACTTGAAACAGGGACTACAGATTAAGCGAAGACTAGCTATGGACGAGGTGACGATGCGCGTGGGAAATGGTTCCAAAGTCGATGTGATCGCCGTCGGCACGCTACCTCTACAACTACCTTCGGGATTAGTTTTAGACCTAAATAATTGTTATTTGGTGCCAGCGTTGAGCATGAACATTATATCTAGATCTTGTTTAATGCGAGACGGTTATTCATTTAAATCCGAGAATAATGGTTGTTCTATTTATACGAGTAATATCTTTTATGGTCATGCACCCTTGAAGAGTGGTCTATTTCTGATGAATCTCGATAGTAGTGGTGATACACATATTCATAATATTGAAGCCAAAAGATGCAGAGTTGATAATGATAGTGTAACTTATTTGTGGCACTGCCGTTTAGGCCATATTGGTGTAAAGCGCATGAAGAAACTCCATACTGATGAACTTTTGGAATCACTTGATTATGAATCACTTGGTACTTACAAACCATGTCTTATGGGCAAGATGACTAAAACGCCGTTCTCCGGAACTATGGAGCGAGCAACAGATTTGTTGGAAATCATACATACTGATGTATGTGGTCCGATGAATATTGAGGCTCGCGGAGGGTATCATTATTTCCTCACCTTCACAGATGATTTAAGCAGATATGGGTATATCTACTTAATGAAACATAAGTCTGAAACATTTGAAAAGTTCAAAGAATTTCAGAGTGAAGTGGAAAATCATCGTAACAAGAAAATAAAGGTTCTACGATCTGATTGTTGAGGAGAATATTTGAGTTACGAGTTTGGCCTACATTTGAAACAATGCGGAATAGTTTCGCAACTCACGCCACCCGGAACACCATAGCATAATGGTGTGTCCGAACATCGTACTCGTACTTTACTAGATATGGTGCGATCTATGATGTCTCTTACTGATTTACTGCTATCGTTTTGGGGTTATGCTTTAGAGACGGCTGCATTCACGTTAAATAGGGCACCATCAAAATCCGTTGAGACGACGCCTTATGAACTATGGTTTGGCAAGAAACCAAAGTTGTCATTTCTTAAAGTTTGGGGCTGCGATGCTTATGTGAAAAAGCTTCAACCTGATAAGCTCGAACCCAAATCGGAGAAATGTGTCTTCATAGGATACCCAAAGGAAACTATTGGGTACACCTTCTATCTCAGATCCGAAGGCAAGACATTTGTTGCTAAGAATGGATCCTTTCTAGGGATTGAACCAGGTATTGTTGCTAAGAATGGTACTTGTTGAGTTGGCATAGATCAAGATTAGGATTTGTCACTCCGATTGTCGGAGAGGTATCTCTTGGTAATACACATCACTATAAGCCTTGCAAGCAATACAACTAATGAGTTAGTTGCGGGATAGTGCATTACGAAACGAGTAAAGAGACTTGTCGGTAATGAGATTGAACTAGATATTGGGATACCGACGATCGAATCTCGGGCAAGTAACATACCAATGACAAAGAGAACAACGCATAGTGTTATGTGGTTTGACCGATAAAGATCTTCGTACAATATGTAGGAACCAATATGAGCATCCAGGTTCCGCTATTGGTTATGGATCAGAGACATGTCTCGGTCATGTCTACATAGTTCTCGAACCCGTAGGGTCCGCACGCTTAAAGTTCTGTGACGATCGGTTTTATGAGTTTATATGTTTTGATGTACCGAAGGTAGTTAGGAGTCCCGGATATGATCACGGACATGACGAGGAGTCTCGAAATGGTTGAGACATAAAGATTGATATATTGGAAGCCTACATTTGGACATCGGAAGAGTTTCGGGTAAAATCGGGATTTTACCGGAGTACCGGAGGGGTTACCGGAACCCCCCGGGGGCTAATGGGCCTTGTTGGGCCATAAGGGAAAGAGAGAGGGGGCGGCCTAGGGCAGGCAGCGCGCCCCTCCCTCTGGTCCGAATTGGACTAGGAGAGGGGGAGCGCCCTGAAAGAAATATGCCCTAGAGGCAATAATAAAGTTATTATTTATTTCCTTATATTATGATAAATATTTATTATTCATGCTAGAATTGTATTAACCAGAAACATAATACATGTGTGAATACATAGACAAACAGATTGTCACTAGTATGCCTCTACTTGACTAGCTCGTTGATCAAATATGGTTATGTTTCTTAACCATAGACATGAGTTGTCATTTGATTAACGGGGTCACATCATTAGGAGAATGAAGTGATTGACATGACCCATTCCGTTAGCTTAGCACACGATCGTTTAGTATTCTGCTATTGCTTTTTTCATGACTTATACATGTTCCTATGACTATGAGATTATGCAACTCCCGTTTACCGGAGGAACACTTTGTGTGCTACCAAATGTCACAACGTAACTGGGTGATTATAAAGGTGCTCTACAGGTGTCTCCAAAGGTACTTGTTGGGTTGGCGTATTTCGAGATTAGGATTTGTCACTCCGATTGTCGGAGAGGTATCTCTGGGCCCTCTCGGTAATGCACATCACTTAAGCCTTGCAAGCATTGCAACTAATGAGTTAGTTGTGGGATGATGTATTACGGAATGAGTAAAGAGACTTGCCGATAACGAGATTGAACTAGGTATTGAGATACTGACGATCGAATCTCGGGCAAGTAACATACCGATGACAAAGGGAACAATGTATGTTGTTGTGCGGTTTGACCGATAAATCTTCGTAGAATATGTGGGAGCCAATATGAGCATCCAGGTTCCGCTATTGGTTATTGACCGGAGACGTGTCTCGGTCATGTCTGCATAGTTCTCGAACCCGTAGGGTTCGCACGCTTAATGTTATGATGATGGTTATATTATGAGTTTATATGTTTTGATGTACCGAAGGTTGTTCAGAGTCCCGAATGTGATCAAGGACATGACGAGGAGTCTCGAAATGGTCGAGACATGAAGATTGATATATTGGAAGACTATGTTTGGATGTCGGAAGTGTTCCGGGTGAAATCGGGATTTTACCTGAGTACCGGGAGATTACCGGAACCCCCCGGGAGCTTAATGGGCCTATATGGGCCTTAGTGGAAATAGAGGGAAGCAAGGGGAGTGTGGGGCGCCCCCCCCCCCAAGGCCCAAACCGAATTGGTTTAGGGCAAGGGGGCCGGCCCCCTCTTTCCTTCTTCTCCTCTCTCTTTCCTTCTCCCGAATCCTATTCCAACTAGGAAAGGGGGGAGTCCTACTCCCGGTGGAGGTAGGACTCCTCCTAGCGCGCCCTCTCCCTGGCTGACTGCACCCCCCCCTTGCTCCTTTATATATGGGGGCAGGGGGCACCCCATAGACACAACAACTGATCGTTTGATCCTTTAGCCGTGTGCGGTGCCCCCTCCACCATAGTCCACCTCGATATTACTGTAGCGGTGCTTAGGCGAAGCCCTGCGTCGGTAGAACATCAACATAGTCACCACGCCGTCGTGCTGACGAAATTCTCCCTCAACACTCGGCTGGATCGGAGTTCGAGGGACGTCATCGGGCTGAACATGTGTTGAACTCGGAGGTGCCGTACGTTCGGTACTTGATCGGTCGGTTCGTGAAGACGTACGACTACATCAACCGCGTTGTGCTAACGCTTCCGCTTTCGGTCTACGAGGGTACGTAGACAACACTCTCCCCTCTCGTTGCTATGCATCACCATGATCTTGCGTGTGCGTAGGAATTTTTTTGAAATTACTACGTTCCCCAACAGTGGCATCCGAGCCTGGTTTTATGCGTAGATGTCATATGCACGAGTAGAACACAAGTGAGTTGTGGGCGATATAAGTCATACCGCTTACCAGCATGTCATACTTTGGTGCGGCGGTATTGTTGGATGAAGCTGCTTACGCGAGACTGGTTCTACCGACGTGCTTTGCACACAGGTGGCTGGCGGGTGTCAGTTTCTTCAACTTTAGTTGAACCGAGTGTGGCTATGCCCGGTCCTTGCGAAGGTTAAAATAGCACCAACTTGACAAACTATCATTGTGGTTTTGATGCGTAGGTAAGAACAGTTCTTGCTAAGCCCGTAGCCTCCACGTAAAACTTGCAACAAGAAAGTAGAGGACGTCTAACTTGTTTTTGCAGGGCATGTTGTGATAATGTGATGCGATATGGTTAAGACAGGATGCTAAATTTTATTGTATGAGATGATCATGTTTTGTAACCGAGTTATCGGCAACTGGCAGGAGCCATATGGTTGTCGCTTTATTCTATGCGATGCAATCGCCCTGTAATGCTTTACTTTATCACTAAGCGGTAGCGATAGTCGTGGAAGCATAAGATTGGCGAGACGACAGCGATGCTACGATGGAGATCAAGGTGTCGCGCCGGTGACGATGGTGATCATGATAGTGCTTCGGAGATGGAGATCACAAGCACAAGATGATGATGGCCATATCATATCACTTATATTGATTGCATGTGATGTTTATCTTTTATGCATCTTATCTTGTTTGATTGACGGTAGCATTTTAATATGATCTCTCACTAAATTTCATGATAAAAGTGTTCTCCCTGTGATGATCGGGTGTGATAAGCTCTACGTCCATCTACAACGGGTGCAAGCCAGTTTTGCACACGTAGAATACTCAGGTTAAACTTGACGAGCCTAGCATATGCAGATATGTTCTCGGAACACTGAGACCGAAAGGTCGAGCGTGTATCATATAGTAGATATAATCAACATAGTGATGTTCACCATTGAAAACTACTCCATTTCACGTGATGATCGGTTATGGTTTAGTTGATTTGGATCACGTGATCACTTAGAAGATTAGAGGGATGTCTTTCTAAGTGGGAGTTCTTAAGTAATATGATTAATTGAACTTAAATTTATCATGAACTTAGTACCTGATAGTATCTTTCTTTTCTATGTTAAGTGTAGATAGATGGCCCGTGCTGTTGTTCCGTTGAATTTTAATGCGTTCCTTGAGAAAGCAAAGTTGAAAGATGATGGTAGCAATTACACGGACTGGGTCTGTAACTTGAGGATTATCCTCATTGCTGCTCAGAAGAATTACATCCTGGAAGCATCGCTAGGTGTACCACCTGCGCCAGCAACTGTAGACATTGTGAATGCCTGGCAGTCACGTGTTGATGACTACTCGATAGTTCAGTGTGCCATGTTTTACGGCTTAGAACCGGGACTTCAACGATGTTTTGAACGTCATGGAGCATATGAGATGTTCCAGGAGTTGAAGTTAATATTTCAAAAGAATGCCCGGATTGAGAGATACGAAGTCTCCAATAAGTTCTATAGCTGCAAGATGGAGGAGAATAGTTCTGTCAGTGAGCATATACTCAAGATGTGTGGGTACTGCAATCACTTGATTCAACAGGGAGTTAATCTTCCAGATGATAGCGTTATTGACAGAATTCTCCAATCACTTCCACCAAGCTACAAGAGCTTCGTGATGAACTATAATATGCAAGGGATGGATAAGACAATTCCCGAGCTCTTCGCAATGCTAAAAGCTGCGGAGGTAGAAATCAAGAAGGAGCATCAAGTGTTGATGGTCAGTAAGACCACCAGTTTCAAGAAGGGCAAAGGGAAGAAGAAGGGGAACTTCAAAAAGAACAGCAAGCAAGTTTCTACTCAGGAGAAGAAACCCAAGTCTGGACCTAAGCCTGAGACTGAGTGCTTCTACTGCAAGCAGACTGGTCACTGGAAGCGGAACTACCCCAAGTATTTGGCGGATAAGAAGGATGGCAAGGTGAACAAAGGTATATGTGATATACATGTTATTGATGTGTACCTTACTAGAGCTCGCAGTAGCACCTAGGTATTTGATAATGGTTCTGTTGCTAATATTTGCAACTCAAAACAGGGACTACGGATTAAGCGAACACTGGAAAAGGACGAGGTGACGATGCGTGTGGGAAATGGTTCCAAAGTCAATGTGATCGCAGTCGGCACGCTACCTCTACATCTACCTTCGGGATTAGTATTAGACCTAAATAATTGTTATTTGGTGCCAGCGTTGAGCATGAACATTATATCCGGATCTTGTTTGATGCGAGGCGGTTATTCATTTAAATCAGAGAATAATGGTTGTTCTATTTATATGAGTAATATATTTTATGGTCATGCACCCTTGAAGAGTGGTCTATTTTTTATGAATCTCGATAGTAGTGATACACATATTCATAATGTTGAAGCCAAAAGATGCAGAGTTGATAATGATAGTGCAACTTATTTGTGGCACTGCCGTTTAGGTCATATCGGTATAAAGCGCATGAAGAAACTCCATACTGATGGACTTTTGGAACCACTTGATTATGAATCACTTGGTACTTGCGAACCGTGCCTCATGGGTAAGATGACTAAAACGCCGTTCTCCGGTACTATGGAGAGAGCAACAGATTTGTTGGAAATCATACATACAGATGTATGTGGTCCGATGAATGTTGAGGCTCGTGGCGGATATCGTCATTTCCTCACCTTCACGGATGATTTAAGCAGATATGGGTATATCTTCTTAATGAAGCATAAGTCTGAAACATTTGAAAAGTTCAAAGAATTTAAGAGTGAAGTTGAAAATCATCGTAACAAGAAAATAAAGTTTCTACGATCTGATCGTGGAGGAGAATATTTGAGTTACGAGTTTGGTCTACATTTGAAACAATGTGGAATAGTTTCGCAACTCACACCACCCGGAACACCACAGCGTAATGGGGTGTCCGAACGTCATAATCGTACTTTACTAGATATGGTGCGATCTATGATGTCTCTTATAGATTTACCGCTACCATTTTGGGGTTATGCTTTAGAGACGGCCGCATTCACGTTAAATAGGGCACCATCAAAATCCATTGAGACGACGCCTTATGAATTGTGGTTTGGCAAGAAACCAAAGTTGTCGTTTCTGAAAGTTTGGGGCTGCGATGCTTATGTGAAAAAGTTTCAACCTGATAAGCTCGAACCCAAATCGGAGAAACGTGTCTTCATAGGATACTCAAAGGAGACTGTTGGGTATACCTTCTATCACATATCCGAAGGCAAGACATTCGTTGCTAAGAATGGATCCTTTCTAGAGAAGGAATTTCTCTCGAAAGAAGTGAGTGGGAGGAAAGTGAAACTTGATGAGGTAACTATACCTGCTCCTCTATTGGAAAGTAGTTCATCACAGAAACAGGTTTCTGTGACGCCTACACCAATTAGTGAGGAAGTTAATGATGATGATCATGGAACTTCAGATCAAGTTACTACTGAACCTCGTAGATCAACCAGAATAAGATCCGCACCAGAGTGGTACGGTAATCCTATTCTGGAAGTCATGCTACTAGATCATGATGAACCTACGAACTATGAAGAAGCGATGGTGAGCCCAGATTCCGCAAAATGGCTTGAGGCCATGAAATCTGAGATGGGATCCATGTATGAGAACAAAGTATGGACTTTGGTTGACTTGCCCGATGATCGGAAAGCAATTGAGAATAAATGGATCTTCAAGAAGAAGACTGACGTTGACGGTAATGTTACTGTCTATAAAGCTCGACTTGTTGCAAAAGGTTTTCAACAAGTTCAAGGGATTGACTACGATGAGACCTCACCCTTAGCGATGCTTAAGTCTGTCTGAATCATGTTAGCAATTGCCGCATTTTATAATTATGAAATTTGGCAAATGGATGTAAAAACTGCATTCCTGAATGAATTTCTGGAAGAAGATTTGTATATGATGCAACCGGAAGGTTTTGTCGATCCAAAGGGAGCTAACAAAGTGTGCAAGCATCAGCGATCCATTTATGGACTGGTGCAAGCCTCTCGGGGTTGGAATAAACGCTTTGATATTGTGATCAAAGCATTTGGTTTTATACAGACTTTTGGAGAAGCCTATATTTACAAGAAAGTGAGTGGGAGCTCTGTAGCATTTCTGATATTATATGTGGATGACATATTGCTAATTGGAAATGATATAGAATTTCTGGATAGCATAAAGGGATACTTGAATAAGAGTTTTTCAATGAAAGACCTCGGTGAAGCTGCTTACATATTGGGCATCAAGATCTATAGAGATAGATCAAGACGCTTAATTGGACTTTCACAAAGCACATACCTTGACAAAGTTTTGAAAAAGTTCAAAATGGATCAAACAAAGAAAGGGTTCTTGCCTGTGTTACAAGGTTTGAAGTTGAGTAAGACTCAATGCCCGACCACTGCAGAAGATAGAGAGAAAATGAAAGATGTTCCCTATGCTTCAGCCATAGGCTCTATCATGTATGCAATGTTGTGTACCAGACCTGATGTGTGCCTTGCTATAAGTCTAGCAGGGAGGTACCAAAGTAATCCAGGAGTGGATCACTGGACAGCGGTCAAGAACATCCTGAAATACCTGAAAAGGACTAAGGATATGTTTCTCGTTTATGGAGGTGACAAAGACCTCATCGTAAACGGTTACATTGATGCAAGCTTTGACACTGATCCGGACAATTCTAAATCGCAAACCGGATACGTGTTTACATTAAACGGTGGAGCTGTCAGTTGGTGCAGTTCTAAACAAAGCGTTGTGGCGGGATCTACATGTGAAGTGGAGTACATAGCTGCTTCGGAAGCAGCAAATGAAGGAGTCTGGATGAAGGAGTTCATATCCGATCTAGGTGTCATACCTAGTGCATCGGGTCCAATGAAAATCTTTTGTGACAATACTGGTGCAATTGCCTTGGCGAAGGAATCCAGATTTCACAAGAGAACCAAACACATCAAGAGACGCTTCAATTCCATTCGGGTTTTAGTCCAGGTGGGAGACATAGAAATTTGCAAGATGCATATGGATCTGAATGTTGCAGACCTGTTGACTAAGCCTCTTCCACGAGCAAAACATGATCAGCACCAAGGTTCCATGGGTGTTAGAATCATTACTGTGTAATCTAGATTATTGACTCTAGTGCAAGTGGGAGACTGAAGGAACTATGCCCTAGAGGCAATAATAAAGTTATTATTTATTTCCTTATATCATGATAAATGTTTATTATTCATGCTAGAATTGTATTAACCGGAAACATAATACATGTGTGAATACATAGACAAACAGATTGTCACTAGTATGCCTCTACATGACTAGCTCGTTGATCAAAGATGGTTATGTTTCCTAACCATAGACATGAGTTGTCATTTGATTAATGGGGTCACATCATTAGGAGAATGATGTGATTGACATGACCCATTCCTTAGCTTAGCACACGATCGTTTAGTATTCTGCTATTGCTTTCTTCATGACTTATACATGTTCCTATGACTATGAGATTATGCAACTCCCGTTTACCGGAGGAACACTTTGTGTGCTACCAAACGTCACAACGTAAGTGGGTGATTATAAAGGTTCTCTACACGTGTCTCCAAAGGTACTTGTTGGGTTGGCGTATTTCGAGATTAGGATTTGTCACTCCGATTGTCGGAGAGGTATCTCTGGGCCCTCTCGGTAATGCACATCACTTAAGCCTTGCAAGCATTGAAACTAATGAGTCAGTTGTGGGATGATGTATTACGGAACGAGTAAAGAGACTTGCCGGTAACGAGATTGAACTAGGTATTGAGACACCGACGATCGAATCTCGGGCAAGTAACATACCGATGACAAAGGGAACAACGTATGTTGTTGTACGGTTTGACCGATAAAGATCTTCGTAGAATATGTGGGAGCCAATATGAGCATCCAGGTTCCGCTATTGGTTATTGACCGGAGACGTGTCTCGGTCATGTCTACATAGTTCTCGAACCCGTAAGGTCCGCACGCTTAACGTTACGATGACGGTTATATTATGAGTTTATATGTTTTGATGTACCGAAGGTTGTTCGGAGTCCCGGATGTGATCAAGGACATGACGAGGAGTCTCGAAATGGTCGAGACATTAAGATTGATATATTGGAAGCCTATGTTTGGATGTCGGAAGTGTTCCGGGTGAAATCGGAATTTTACCGGAGTACCGGGAGGTTACCGGAACCCCCCGGAAGCTTAATGGGCCTATGGGCCTTAGTGGAAATAGAGGGAAGCAAGGGGAGTGTGGGCCCCCCCCCAAGGCCCAAACCGAATTGGTTTAGGGCAAGGGGGGCCGGGCCCCTCTTTCCTTCTTCTCCTCTCTCTTTCCTTCTCCCGAATCCTATTCCAACTAGGAAAGGGGGGAGTCCTACTCCTGGTGGGAGTAGGACTCCTCCTAGCGCGCCCTCTCCCTGGCCGGC